>NC_081423.1:93549886-93792386 GCF_949786415.1 Peromyscus eremicus | reverse complement strand
GAGGTGGGGCTGTTGCAGGACTGGCTGGTGGAGAAAGTATTCTGCAGTCTATGGAAGGAGAAGCCTGGACATCAACCCAGCCATAAAACCCTCCACCTTCAATCTGTCCTGCCTACAAGATGTGCTGGGGCAGATGTGATGTGCAGAACTTGTAGAAGTGGCCAACCAATGTCCAGTTTAATTGGAAGCCCATCCCACAAAAGGAAGCCCACACCCTACAATTCTTGGATGGACGGGAACAAGAGACTGGATAGTCCAGAGACCTACAGTAGAACCAAGCATAATTGACAAAAAAACCCACAAAACAAAACAAACAAAAAACAATGAAATGATTCTTAATGATATTCTGCTGTACTCATAGATTGGTGCTTTGTCCAGCAGTTATCAGAGAGACTTCCTCCAGCAGCAGATAGGAGCAGGTGCAAAGACCCACAACCAGACATTATCCAGAGAGAGAGAGAGAAAGTCTGCATTTGGCCTGTCCGCTCACAGATCCCAGAAGCCCACAGAAGAAGGGCAGGAAAGACTGTAGGAGTCAGAGGGGATGGAGGACATCAGGAGAATATGAGCCACCAAATCATCATAGCAGAGGTCATATGGGCTAATGGAAACTGAAGCAACAAGCCTGGGGCCTGCATGGGTCTGCACCAAGTCTGATGCATAAATGTTATGGCGGTTAGCTTCATGTTATTGTGAGACTCCTAATAGTGGGAGCCAGTGTCTCTGACTCCTTTACCTGCTCTTGAGACTCTTTTCCTCCTATTGGGTTCCCTTGTCCAGTCTCATATTGTATCTTGGTTTGTCCTGTCTGGTTGTCTTCTCTTGGAGACCTGCTATTTTTCTGAGATGGGAACAAACAGAGGGAGAGTGGATATGGGGTAGAGAGGAGATGGGGAGGAGCTAGGAGTGAAGGGAGGGGAATCTGTGGCGGGGAGGTATTGCATGAGAGAAGAATCTATTTTTAAAAATGACAAAAATGACTAAGATATCGAGGAATTACCAAGATGTGGTGCAGAGACATGAAGGGAGTGTATATTATTGGGAAAATGTGATAGAGTAGCACAAGTCATCAGTTTGTAAGGCAGGCACCATCTGTGAAGTGAAATAAACTGAAGAACAGTAAAGCAAGCTGTGTCTGTGTTTGGGAAGTGAAGATTTCCTCAAGGATGTGCTGGTTTTACTGGTCTTCACTTAAGTTGTCCATCTGCTACCTGAAGTCTTCTATGAACGTCATGGGGTTTCACAGCAAGGGGCACTTTAAATCAGTACACCACTGAAATGTTAGGTATTTCTATAAAAATGTTAAATCTGTCTGTATGTTGTTTTTATAATCCTCCAAAGGTAAATTAAAATATTGAAAAACATAACCATGAAATGTCAAATGTACCAAAGCCATGAAATTATAATGATACTTCATGGATTTCAATAAAATTTTGCTTTTATTCTCAACTAAAGCAAAAAAGAAAGAAAGAAAGAAAATATTTCTGCTATATCTAGGAAAAATAGGATTCTTATGAAGAATGCTTAGGGTAGAAGAAGTAATAGAAGAATTAAACAAGATTAGAAAAAATAGGACCATACTGATAATTTCTATGTAGTTGATATTTTTTGAGACATTCTCACATAGCCTAGATGAGCTACAGACCCTCTTACAGAGACAACTGTAATCCACCTGCCTCCATCTCCCAAGTACTAGGATTATAGGCATGACCATATTTAAATTTGGTCATTCTTTGAGGACAACACCAATAGACATATCATAGATGATGGGGAAAAAACCCAATCCCTATAGCTACAGGCAAATAAGAAATGCTGAGTGTGGGAGAAATAATTTTCCCAGGGAAGTACCAATTGGTTATCCATCACCGAGTGGTCAGCCCTGAAAACATGTTCATACAAGTAACATTATATAGACTGTGCAGGTTATATAGAAATATAAGAATACATATGTATGCACACACACACACATATATATATATATACACAGATTCATATATATATATATATATATATATATATATATATATATATATATATATATATATATATATGAGAGGCCATAGATTTGAAAGAGAGAAAGGGGGGTAGATAGAACACAGAGGGGTAGTAGCAGGGGTTGGAGGGAGGACAGGGAAGGGAGAAATGTAATGATATTATAATCTCAAAAATAGGAAGTGAAAAAAATAATTCTATGGTTTTTCCTCACCCCCCAACTAATTTTATGGTTGAGCTTTTGCTAGCTTGCTCATTCCATTTCTCTACACCTATTCTTGGCTCTATTTTTCTCTTGGGTGGTAATAAAGTTTACTTGAATCATTTGGCTGAGTTAAACCTGATGCCTACAGTCAATGGTCATGAGCAATATTGCTTGCCAATAACATCTAAACTGATTTCATATTAATTAGTACCCTTTATGAGTTTTCTATCCTTAACCACATCTCATATTCCACTCGATTTTAACTTTCTTCCAATTTTGTTTCCTAGGCAGAAATCTCTCCAGCTCTTTGTTTTATCACCATCACGAGAAATGTCTGTTCCTTCCCACCAGGAGAAAGAAAATCCAAACTAAATTTCTATTAATAAGTATATCAAACCTGGGTTTGCGTCTGGCTTCATAATTATTTCTCTTGTGCCCATTGTCTCACGTTTCACACATTTTAGATGCATAGCAAATATCTGTTTATTTAATGGATAGCTAAAACTCTATCATTTTTCATTCTTTATCTTTTAATGGGCTGTAATAATACTGAAGGGATATTATTTAGGATATTGGTGCTATTGAGACATTCCCTAAGCCATCAGTTACTGTTGGTACCACAATTAATATGACAGCAGATATCATGATAAAAACAAATAAACTAGCAATAAAATACAGTAAGAAAGAAAAATTATATATATAAATATGTTAACTATATAATATATATTTATATATATAAAACCATGATAGTCCCTTCCCAAGCTCTTTTTCTTTGACAATTGTGAAAGTGTGAAGATGTGCACTTGGATCCTCAGAACCCTTGTAAGAAGCTAACCACAGTGACAAGTGCTTTTAATAATGGGACATGGAGATGGGTTTATCCCTGGAACTTTCTGGCCACTAATTTAGTGTACTTGGAAAAGCTCCAGGCCAATCAAAGACCCAGCTGGAAGGTACCTAAGAGGTGATAGCCACGGTTGTACTCTAATCTCTAGGTTCACAAGTAAACCTTAAACACTTGTACACCCCTAAACATGAACAAAAACACATGAAAAGTGAAAAATTTAGGAACACTGCATTCACTATAATGATGGCTGATTTGGGAGTTTACCATGCATTTCCACTTATCAATTATGCTCAGTGGATAGCAACATTAAGTTAGTAATATGCAAGTACTAACTAAATCTCTTGAGAATCAACTGTTGTGTAAACTGGGTAAGACTAAGATTTGGGTATTTTGAAGTGATCAGAAAAAGAATGTATTGCAAAACTTTCAACATCTCCCAACCCTAGGAAAATGCTTGCTCCACACAGAAGTTAGCCACACATTGTTTCAGCATGGTTCCATATTATGTGCCCATGCGTGGCCTCTGTCATGTCCTATTTCATGTGGACTTACTTGGAGTCATACCCAGCCTGATTATAGCAAGCTGAGAACTTTCATAATTGACATTTAGGTCCTTTTCTTCACAAGACCTGTTTACTTTTTTATGGAGATGTAGAGAAATACACACAGTTCAGGAAATGGATATTTTCAGAGTTTGAGCATAAATCTCCTCATTGCTGATGTAGATCTCAAAGACTTTGAGGCAAATATATGTCAGCTGGAGATATCCTTCACATTACCCATCACAAAGAGAGCTTTTCTCTTTGTCCTCAGACTAGAACAGCCCCAAATTCAAACTCAATTTCTACTAATTTAAGCCCATTTAACCTGAAGAGAAAGCCAAGAGGGTGAGTTGGTTGGGGTCATTTTTTCTGCCAAGTTTGGGTGGGTTTGTACTCTCTGAGGGTTGGAGCCAGGCCTGATCATTACAAGCTGGCACAGTAAAGTAAGCTACCACACCTTTAATGAACTTAATTCCCCTGTTTTGACAGAGTTCCCATTTCCAGTGATTCACACTTTATGTTTTAGACACTTCTCCTATAGGTGTTTGCCAAAGACCCTTCCTGGCAGCTGGGCACTAGATTAGTTAAAAAAAAAACTAGTACCAGGGTAAGAAACATCAAAAAACCATCTTTTGCTCTTCTGTAAGGCAGATTGGGACATTGGCTGTCCAGACTCAAAAGCATTCAGGTGACTGTCACACTCCCCTCAGATTCTTGCTATCCCTCATAGTTTGATTGTATTTTACACAATTTAGCAACTAGGCTCTTGGGAAGGGACTCTTAAAACTATTAGATCTAAACAGATATGAGTATGTTAAATATTCCATAGTTGCTAAATGCCATCATCAGAAATTTTATTCTATCTCAAGAGAAATAAAAAGAGGCACTATTTGGAAATAACAAGGCTTACCAGAACTAAAAGAGGCTATAGTTGTTCCCAATCATTGCTCTGTAAATGAAAATTTGGGGTCCTTGAAGGCTAGTGGGAGTGAAAGATATAATCTTAGTTCATCCTTGCATCTCAGCTAGGGACATAACAATGAGTAGCAGCTTTGTGAGTGTATAGGTTATTAGATATTATATATATATATATATGTATGTATATATATACATATATATGTATAATTTTCTAGGTCTATGTTTGTTTTAGCTGCATGTATGTGTGCCAAACTTGTATGCCTGGTGCCTACTGAGTCCAGAAGGGGGCGTCATATTCCCTTGAACTAGAGTTACAGATGCTTGTGAGCCACCACATGGGTGCTGAGAATAGAACCTGAGTCTTCCGCAAGGGCAAAACTCTTTCTTAACCAATGAATCATCTCTTATGTCCCCACAAAGTATTTTAAAAGTAAAACCTACGTCAAGTCTTAAAATTTTATTCAAGGTCAGTGGCTATTAAGTGTTAGAACTAAGACCAAGATTTACATTTATTTGCCTCCAAAACCTATATCATGTTAACAAATGTATGTGAATGCATGGTGTGTGTGATGGCACATGTGCAGTGGTCAGGGAACAACTTGCCAGAGTTGGTTCTCTCCTTACATGATTTGGGTCCCAAGAATCATAATCAGGTAGGTCATCAGGTTTGGTGCCAGTACCTTTACTTGCTGAGTCATCTCACCAGAACGGAAACCTATACCTTCAAACTCTACTCCAAGATTAGAAAAGTTTAGTGTAAAGGGAGAGAAAAGGATTTGAGAGACATATGCTCTGAGACTAACATACAGTTCTGGTCTTGTAGCAATTGGAATCAACCATTGACTATGTGTAAGTAAATAACTATGACTGTGTCAATAAAACTTTATTGATAATCATGGACAATTGACTAGGTAAACTAAAAGGTAGGGCATGAATCAAGTTTGCTGATCTCTATTGTATTCTACACTTTAACCTTGATTTTCAAAACTTTTTTTAAACATTTGAAAGACTGTTGCAAGCAGGTCTGGTAGTTCAGACCTCTAATTTCAATTAACAGGGAGGCTGAGGCAGGGGAATTACAAGGTCATAACTACCTGCACTATTGAATCAATCCAAGGGAAGCCTGGAAAATTTATTGAGATCCTGTTTTAGAACAGTAAAGTAAAAATAAATAAATAAATAAATAAATAAATAAATAAATAAATAAATGGTTGCTGGGAATGTAGCTCGGTGGGAAAGTATTTCATTCATGTGAACAAGCTCCTAGGTTTCATACCCAGGACTGCAGGCAAACAAGTAAGCAAACAAACATAATAGAAAGTAAAATCCATTGTTAAATATATAGAGAGATGGATTAGCAGGTAAGCAATATCATTACTCTTTCAGACAACCTAAATTCAATTCCTCAAATCTGTGTTGGGTGGTTCACAACCACCATTAACCCCATTTCCAGAGTACCTGAATCCCTCTACTGGATGCCACAGGAACTTACATTCAACTGCGTGCATGTGCGTGAACACACACACACACACACACACACACACACACAAACACAGTGGGGGGGGAGGAGGCAAGAGAGAAAGAGAGAACTTTAAAAAAAAATAAAATAAAAAAATATGTAAAAAGCAAATGTTCCATTAATTCTTTCACACTGCCTTAGGGACTGGGTCATACTATGTTTTATTTTACTAGGGCCTCTCTTTAGTCTACTCAACGCACTTAATTATAAAGTTATGTATATGTTCCCTTGGTCTCTTATTTTTGTTCTTTCTTTACTGTTTTCTCCTCATTTCCTTTCAGTGTTTCTTTTGTTTATCTGATGCTCCCAGCATTTTGATGACAAAAACAAACAACAACAAAACATTTTCCTCTCTCTAGAAAAATCCACATTGCACTCACACTGTTAGGTGATGTTCTTTTAATATGAATCTGTCCATCACTGTGCCTTTGATTTCTCTCTGTGTTGTGTAGAATCAGCAGTTTAGGAATCTGTCGTGAATTTTTAAAGAAGGAAAGTATGATGACAATGTCAGCATCCTACACAAAGACAGTTGTCCTGTGTTTTTCTAAGAACACAGTTTGTTTGCAATTTTCATCTCATTGAGTTTTCTGCTCCTCGATAGTAAGGGGGCATTGCCACCTGGTGGAAAAAATACTGAGGGGTTTGTTAGTCACCTTGTGAAAATATGGATATTATGTTTATATGGACTGGGGGCTTTTACCTTATCATTCCAGTGCTTGGTGGTGCTTGAACAAGCTCCCTTTCAAGTTCAGAGCCTAAAACAATTAAATCCAAGAAAACGTAGCTAATGATTCCATTTCAATAAACAGGGTCAGGTTGTCACTGTAGAATGAAACCGCTTGGAGGGCTGTTTGCTCTTTCTACTTATTAAAACCCCACAGAGTCATTTCCCCCTCATTTATAGGTTTTTTTCCACCTTTTTTTCTATAATTTCAAATGACTTTCTTTTTTCATTGGCTATTTTTCATTCCTGTTTTCAGTCATGCTCAGGTCCTCCAAATATATCTCCTTAACATTAACCTAATTTGTGTTTGAGCTATGTTGACATTTTGTTCCTCTCTATTTGTGGCCTGTGTCTACTACCCCTTGATTTTTGTTTTCCTTCACTCAGAAATCTCCCTTGCATTTCTCACCTTTCTTTCCTGAGTTCTCAAAAGCATTATAGGTATGATTTATATAAGTGACTGTCTCTAATGCTTATGGCCCTTGACCTCTTTGCCACCTCAACTTCATCCTTAAAATTCTTCCTTGGTTTCCAGCTGTGTGGTTTCCTAATTCCATTCTCAGTATGGCTGTCACCTCCCCCCCTACCCAGTCTGTGTGTGTGTGTGTGTGTGTGTGTGTGTGTGTGTATCTTTTCTGCACCCATCCCTTCTTAATATGACCACTTTGCCTAGTCTCATTTTTTTGTCTTTGGGCATCAAAGATGAAGTTGTTACCAACAGGTCATTCTTCCCACAGTCAAACTTTCTGGCTGGATTCATTTATTCTTATAACTAATATTTGTTAGACTGGGTGGATATCACCTTTCTCGGAGTGGTACCCAAATTGTGCCTACCTTCTTAATTCCTAGCATTGGTTGAATTCTACTCTTGCCTAAAGCAAGGGAACTTAGTTGTTTCCTAACCATGTGATTTCCCAACTCTTATATTTAGATAAGGGACATCGCTCCCAATATTTAGTATTATAAATCTTATAGCAATTAAGAAACAAGCTGTATTGTCTCGATCTGTCATCCTGGGCTTCTTCTAAATTCTTTAACTGAGTCAATTTCATGAACTGAAGATCTCTATCTCTTTTAGTCACCATTGTGAGCACATATCTGGACAGCAAATATTTGTTGATAAAGAAGTAAAGAGAGGCTGGTGAGGTGGTTAACTGGTAAAGACAATTGTCACCATGCCTGATGATCTGAATTCAACCCCCAAAACCCACATAGGAAAAGGAGAGAATTGACTCCCACAAGTTGTTTTTTGACCTCCACACATTTACACAGAGCATGCATACACCATTGAAAAGATAAACAAATAAGTGTAATGCAAAAACATTTTTAAAGAAAGGAACACATGTTCTCATTGCAACACCTAGCTTGTATGTCATGACTCTAAAAGTAGGGACAATCTTTTAGACTATAGAATTCTGGTGTGGCTGCACATTAAAATGACATGGGAATATTAAAATCCAAACTTTCTAGGACCCATGTCCTCATATAATAGATGACTAGGACAATTGTGTGGATTTGCAGTAAGTGCAATACATAGCCTGAGATTTTCTCAGTGGTGTCTGCCCAGCTTTATTTTTCTAAACTTTTATCAGACCTACTAACTAGCATTCTATCCTACTGAGGAAATTCATACAGTTACTTGCTTTGACTGTTAGTGTAAGAAAATTCAAATAATTTCTGTGGATTTGACTCTACTATGAGAACATTCACTACGCTGATCAATTACACTGTTGTTTATATATTTTGTCTTTATATTGGTCACAAAACAGCCAATGACCATGAACATGAAAAAATAAAATGCCCTTGGAATGCTTCACTTCCCATCCAGAGATCTCTGATATTGTATATCCTTTATCCTGCTCCTAAAGCATAATTCATTTTTTATGGGAAATCATATGTAGACCACTATCTATGGGTGGAATTTTGGCTTTTTCTTTCAGAAGAATTAAATATGATACAAAAAGAAAAGGGAAAAACCTGACAGAAACCAATAAAAATGTGTCTTTGCATAAACCAAAGTCCTTGCCACACATCAGGGTGGCTCTTTCCTCTAATCACGGCACTCGGGATGCTGAGGCAGGGGGATTGGGAAGTCAGTCCTAGGTTGTGCTCCTTAATAGGACCCTATCTCAAAGAAGCAAGAAAAAAATCAATTTCTTACTCAATCCATCATTGGCTATTTTCTTGCAAAAAGGAGCAAAAGGCACATTTGTGAACAAAACGTGTAGCAAACGGCATGAATTAGTCCACTAAGACTTTACAGTGAGTAGGAAATTAAAAAAAATACCACATCTGACCAATAGCAGAACTCTGAGAAGTTCTTGTTGTGAAGATACCAAGTCTTCTACTAAGGAGTCTTTCATTTAAAGGCTCCCGACATGATTCTTTTCTGGAACTCTTTCCTGATCTTCTGTTTCCCACATGATCCCACAGTTTATATGCCGAGTGAAAGGCTTAATAACAAATATTGGTTAGAGGGATAAAAGGACTGAAGTATACAGGAAACTAATGATATGTATCTTCTGGCTCTCTCTTGAAAAAATTGCTGTTCATTTGAACCTTTGGCCTTGACTTAAATATGCTGATGAAGAGATAGGTTGGAGAGTCTTTTTGTGAAACACCAGATACCAAATATTTCCCAAGCATACCCTTTTAGAAATAGTCAACTGTATTCCTCTTTCACCAAAGCAGACATAGGGAATATATTAATTATTGGGTCTGACTGTATTACAACATTACTTTTATATGCAAAAATAAAGGGAAAAAAGGAAATTAGGCCAGGTTTGAGTTTGCCAACACCTGCTCTGGGGGTAACACAAAATATGTGAGGGACTTCCTGCAACCTAGTCGTTTGAACAACCTGAACTGCTCTGCTCATAGTAGCCACGTGGAAGACAAATACATTTTGTGCTTTATGACATTGCAATTTGTGGTTTTGTCCAGAAAAATCTAAGTAGCTAATGCATAGAGGATACACCAAAATTAAGTGCAATCTTATTTGTTATTGCTGCTGTTATTGTTACTATTTTTATTAATTGTTATTGCTATTATTATTATTATTGCCATCATTATCTAAGTTAATAATATTGTTGACTTATTTGCCTGTGCTTAACACCAGAAGTAGTCTTTAGCTTGTGGCTGTTATCATACAGGTTGGTGAACTGGTTGATGTTAATCACCTTGGCATTGCAGTGAATGGTTCATGCTAATAATATTTTTGACAAATGAAAAAACAAAGGATGTTTCATTGCCCTGGTAAACCACAGCATAAATCACAGAACCGGAATGGGAGAGTAGGATGCTCTCGCTGATGTGCATCTAAAGCCAAAGCATTTGTGTGTCATGGCCTCTGTTGGGGTAGATATGAGATGTTTTTGTTCGGATACACAGCTTGATTATTACAGATATGCGTACTGTAGATAGCAGGAAAACATATGTGCCTGTGTTCTTTGTTTTTACATTTACTTATTTATTTTGTATGTGTAGGGGAGGCACTATGTACCACAGTTCACATGCAAAGCTCCATTCTCTCCTTCTAGCCTGTCTGTTCTGGAATTGATCTCAGGTCTTCAGGCCTGGCGCTAACTGCCTTTACCTGCTGAGCTACCTTTATAGCCCTCCATGTCTCTTTCACTATTTCTTTTGAGACAGCATTTCACTTTGTTCTTTAGATTGACATTGAACCCTGTATCTTCCTGTTTCAGCACCTAGAATTGCAGCTTCCACCACCATGTCTCTCACTTAAATCCACGTGTTCATTATGGTAGCTAAACATGAAGAATCTATGGTTATGCATAAAACAACCTTCTAGTTTTTGCTCACTTCCTTGCTAATAACCTGGCAAATGGTTCATCTAAAGAGATGAGGCCCTGTAACTGGGATTCTAATCCTGTACTACCCAGCATGATGGCTGCTGGGCCATATGTGACTATTCAAACTAATTGAACTTAATAAAATTTTGAAAAAGAATCAATCTTGTCATGCTCCAAAACTACAGGTCTTTAGGAGCTGGAGATATATTTCAGTGGTTAAGAGTGGTCATTGCTCTGGGAGAAGACTTGGGTTCAATTCCCAGTATTTATATGACAGCTTACAACCACCTGTAACTCCAGTTTCTAAGGATACTATACCCTCTTTTGGACCTGAATACACATGATGCACATAAACTCATGCAGACAAACACACATACAGAATAGATAGATAGATAGATAGATAGATAGATAGATAGATAGATAGATGATAGATAGATAGATAGATAGATAGATGATAGATGATAGATAGATGAATGAATGAATGAATGGATAGATGATAGATAGATAGATAAATAGATAGATAGATAGATAGATAGATAGATAGATAGATAGATAGGCAGACAGACAGGCAGACAGGCAGACAGGCATTGCAGTCCCTAACTTCCTATCTAGTGCACTTACTAGGCACATGCATGTGGACACCCCAACCTAGAGTACAGATCATTGTGAGCTCATTGGAGAAAGTCCTACTGGGCAACATTTTTTTGTACACTACATGGGGTTGGTTTTGCTTCCACGTACATTCACTCTCTTAGAACTTGACCTTTTAAGGACCTAGATACTTTTTCATTAACAGTCTTCAGAGGAAGCCACCCCCACCACTGGACTCTTTATTTAGTTTCCTCCCTTCTTCTTTCCTTTATTTGACTTCATACCTTTACAGTCCTGCCACTTGCTTGCTGGTTATCTGTCCTTCAGCACTAATTGCTTCTCAGCTGGATGGAGACAGGGTATTTAAGTTCATAAAAGAAGAAGGAAGGAGAAAGAAGGAGAGCCAGGACAATGTGAGGAATCTAACCTCGAAGTGTGGAATCTACATGCAAACTGAATTTTCACACAGTCTATATGAACAATCCCCCAGGTTATTAGGCCTAAAGAATGCCTGTTTGCTTCCAAGCATTCTGATTTTCACATTCAAGTGTGTCAAGCTTCATTAGTTGATTTTTTTACCCTATGAGCAGCAAAATAAGAGTGAAAAAAGGTGTCTTATCTGTGGGAGAAGCAGGATTCAGAATTCAGGATTCAAGGATGACATATTCTTGATGGGGTAAACAGAATTATATGGTTCCTAATTGATATAAATTAATGTTTTATGTAAGGGAGGACAGAGAAAAGGGGAGTTCCCATTTCCTCTACTAAAATATTTACTATTCAAGTGCTTACTTGTCACATCAGTCAAATATTTACCAAGGAAGTCCAAGAGTGAGGTGCTACTGTCTAAGCCTGGACTACACTCATTCTGTTTCACTGCTCTTTGCTACCCTGTTTTTTTGTCTTCACGGAGGAAAAATATCACTAAGGAATTTTCCATTGTCAATGGTGAGCTACTATATGGAAATTAAATGGTATATAGTCTCCTTGAGAACATGCATACATCTTTGAGATTTAGAAGATTCTATTACAAAAATCATAATAGGATTATTCATTTGAAGGGGTTTTTTTGTGTGTGTGTGTGTGCATCTTCATATATTACACATATATAGCCAAGGCATGTAATCCATCTTTAAACAATGTTCATTTTAGAGGGTATTTTGTATGTATGTATGGGCATGTTCATATATGTGTGAGTGCAGACCAAAGGACAACCTCTGAGTGTTACTCGTCTGGGTTTCCTGAAATAAGGTTTCTTATTAGCCTGAAGCTCACCAAGTAAGCTAAGGTTTTCTTGTCAGATCCACTAACAAGCATCCTCCTGCTTACAGTGCCCCCGGGCTGGGGTTACCAGAGTATGTAGCCATCTCTGCTTTTCACTGTACGTGGGACTGAACTTAGGCTCTCATGCTTGCAAGGCAAGCCCTTTACCAACCGAGCTAGCTGTGTCCCCAGCCCCATGCAAGGGTATTTTTAACATGCTCAACATAATGGAAACATTCAGTCTGGAGATCGAGTATCCCTTTTTCAACACGTAAATCATATACTTTGCTTTTTGAGTTTATCCTGGATCAAAAGGTTCTCCTGAGCTTCTAAGGGATGAGTGGGCTGGAAGGGCAGAAATGGGGAACCTGTAAAGCAGTGCAGATGACAGGTTCAAATATGCAGACAGAGATCTTCCTCTGGCCACGTGTCATTATTTCCATCCATTCCCCTTCACTTCCATGTTGATATTCCATTCACGACTATTTTTTTTTTCAATAACTGTCCAACACAAGCAAATGTGTGCTGTTTGTTGCAACGGGATTTACACGTCTGAAATGACTCAGTTTTCAACACTTCTCAAAGATTTGTGACTTGAGTCAAATTCCTAGTAAAAAGGACGAAAACACCTGACTAGAATCTGACTGTTCCTCAGGGGCTTGGAGGAGGGATAAACAGCAGTGTGTGGGGTGCATGCACCATCCTGTTGCTTCTTCTCAGAAGGAGGGAGCACTCTTCTCATGTCTGCTCTTCTGTCTTCATGTTTTCTAACACAGCTGCTGTGGGATGGTCTTTCTGTATGCTGTGAATATATGTTGCTAGCTTTGGTTAATAAAGAAGCTGCTGTGGCCTATGGCAAGACAGGTTATAGCCAGGTGGGAAATCCAAGAGAGGGACAGAGAGAAGAAGGGTGAAATCAGGGTAAATGCCAGCCCGCCACCCAAGGAGCAACATGCCAGCAGACCAGAAACGCCTCAGCCATGTGGCAACATAGATGAATAGAATTGAGTTAATTTAAGATGAAAGAGCTAGCTAGCAAGAAGCCTGAGTGATAGACCTAACAGTTTGTATATAAGCCTCTGTGTATTTACTTGGGACAAAGAGTGAGACACAGGAAAACTTATGGGTACATACAGCGATGTGCTATACAGAAAAATCCATTCTTTCAGCTCTCTGGGGTTAGGGTCAGGTGTTTCTTGATTGTCATTGTAATCTTCAGGTTCTTTAAACAAAAGAGCTTTGTCTCCAGATGTGAATCAGCTATTTCTTCCCTTAGCTGACTGCCTTGCCTTCCTCAAAATGGGAAGCCGCTTTATCAATGGTATTTAAGACTAATCTAACCATATGATGTCACACAAAAGGGAAATCAGTCTACCCAAAACCAAAGAAAATGCCCCAGTCAAATCTCTTTTAAATTCCTAGAATTTAGAAGAAAACTGTTTTCTTAATGTTCTATAACTTCCTCAACTTTCCTCTGTCTTAAATTGTTTTCCTTAAAATCATACATCTTAAATGCTTCATGTTCTACTTACTTTTCATCACAAAGCCACTTTCTGAAGCTAACATTTCAAAAACGGACCTGAAAATACAATAAGATAAAGCAAATATAGCTTTGCAATTTTTAAGTGTGTTTTTGTTAATTGTCTCAGAATTTCATACGTTCATTCATACAGTGTATTTTGATAGTACCTGCCCATCCCTGTAACTCCTCCTGGAAACACCGCACTCTCCACCCCTCACTTCCTCCTAAACAAGAATGTTTTTGTTGCTCACCATTCTCACATCAATAACAATTCATTTCCACAGGTGACGTAGGGCTAGTGAGATGCTGAATAGTCCTTTTAGTTTCAAAGAGTATTGGGAGGCATATGGAAAATACAGTAGCCACACACCAAAACAAAGCAATTCTGTACAGTTAATATCATGAGTTTCCTTCCATTTCAGATAAGGGTATCCAAAAGAAAAAAATTAAGATGTGATAAGTGGCAGCCTCTGACCTTTTGATCCAGAAAATTTCGAAAGTTGTATTCATAGTATTTACCAAAATATGTTTGTAGATCTTCTGGCCACACTTCCCATGTTTGTGCCCTCCCTTACAATTCCTGAATCTTCAGTGACATGAAGGAGGCCAAAGACCCTACTTTAAACAAATTCTTCAAATGATTAGTGTGATCCACCCCCAAGACTCAGGCAACATCCCAGAAGAGGACGGCAGAAAGAGAGCTGGGGGAAAAGGAGGTGTACTGCGAAACAGTGTGTTCTGGATAGGACATGACCACTGAATCCATGAATGCATTGTAGTTATGGTTACCAGCAGAGGTTCCTCATAAGCTCTAGTAAAAATTTTTAGAAAATATAGACAAAGAGGAGAAAGTAGGAGGTGTATAGATGGGGTTGGTTTTGATCAAGATACATTGTATAACTCTATGAACTTGTTAATGAAGAAATAAAAGATACTCTTAAAATGAACAAGGAGTCATAATTAAATCCTCTCCAAACTTTCTATGCATGTGAAATTTTGAGAACAATTTGAGTTGCATTGAAACATATCACAAAAGAATCTTAAGCTAACACTTGAACATAAAATAAGAGTTAATCAGGGAAGTTATTCCAAAGTGACAAAAGACTATGTAACCACAAACACCATAAAATTACACCATAATAGGAAACTGAAGAGATAAGATAGTTCAGGATGAAGATCACCAGATCATGAAGAAAAGGTAACTCAGCAAGTCATTTGAAAGACATTTCATTAGACAATAACCTCAAATATTTAGAGATTATGAAAAGATGTTTAGTTTCATTGGCAAGAAGGTGATGATGGCCATCATATGTACATACCCACAGTGAACACAAACAGACACAATAATTTAAAATAATAAAAATACTTTTATTGGGTGGTAAAAGTTAGTAACAGAAGGAAATGAGTATTATTTTCTTATGTACATGAAAGATAAAGCACAATATGTATGTGTACAGGCAGACATGAATGAATACGGTCACGGTAGAAATGTCCACATGTACCACAATGTATACTCCAAATTCCCTACAGTTTCTGTGGTGGGGAAAAAGATAGGTCACAGGAGAGAACCTAGTATTTATAAACACCTCCAGTAATAAAGTCTGCTGATGAGATTTCATTTGCTAAGTTCCTTAGGTAGTGTATTCCACCTCATTTTCTAGCAATATCAATCAAGTAATACTAATGACCCAATTTTCCAAAATATTAATGATATCTCTTTTTTCTCAATACTATTTTATCACCTTCTTCCAAATGTTTTACTTCTGGTATACATACATGAAAAAATAAATCTAGTATTTTGATTAAAAAAATAGAGATTTTATTACTTCTCTGTTTTTCTAGCTTTTCTTCTTGTGGGGTTTTATTTATCACATTTACAATGTACAGGAATAAAAACCATCTCTTATCCTCTGTTTCACCTCACCTGCACTTTTATTTACCTTTAAACCTCTAACTCCATTATTACAGAAAATCTTTGTAACTCAGAGAATTCCTTTCATAGACATATGGTGCCTGGCCGATGGGGATTAACCACTTCCAATCTGATTTGACAAATTAGACTGAAATGAAATACATCCTATGTTGAAAAGATACCAAATATCAGGCTGAAGATAGAGCCTAGTGGCTGAGTGCTGACAGAGCCCATGGAACACTCTGCTTTCAATCTACATAATTGGGGAATGGAACACCATAAAGTACCACTACATTGTCTCTTTGCAAAACCCTGGTAATAGCCACATTTAAAGCCTGCCACATACACAGAGATCTTAGACAACCTCTTAATTAAGCATGAAAGTGTGTAACCTGCTTCAGCTTCCTAACTTGGTGCTGTAAAGAATCACCACCTTCCGCGTGAAAGGCAACTGCCTGTCTTGTTCCTAAGACAGCTTACCTGTGAGAACATAGCCTATATAAGACTTGGCTGAATTTTCCCATGGGGGTGACTACTTGCATTGCAGGGTTACATAGGAAAGGAGGTAGCTAGTTATGCCAAGGGAGAGCTACAATTCCAGGACTGCAAGCAAACTCTTATTTTTCGGATATTTTGAGAGACGGTCTCTGTCTGTTCTTGTTAAATGTGGCTCTGAAATATCAATTAGACTGGAGGAAGAGTTAAGGGAAATATAAGTTTCAAGTTAAAAAGGTCATGTGTAAACCCAGATGAGCATTATCACTGTGCAGTATGGGAAATAGATTTTGACTTATTCTTCAGATGAAAAGACAAATGAACTCCCAAATGCTGCTAAACAGCCATCTTCCACACTCACAGGGACAGAGAGACACAGACAGAGGCTTGCTATGGCCAATGACTTCCGACTCTAGTTAGCACTGGTCTGAGAAAAGAAAGGCATTTGCCCTCTTTGATGGAGACACACATGTGTGTTCATGTTAGTTTAGTTCTCCAAGGCATACTTTGTATTTCTTCTTTCTGAGTCTAGTAATAAAATGCTAGAAAGTTTAAGTGATCCAAGCCCATATATTTCAGTAAGCAACAGAAGATTCAAGCTGAGCATATCTGAATTCAGAGCCTGTTTTTAGCCTCTTACACCTTAAAGATTTTTTGTTGTTGCATCTCTACCTAAAACATAAAAATACACTCAGGAATGAAGTGAAGCAGACATGCAGGAAGGCTGAGGTGCATTAAGACATATGCATATATTACATATAAATATATGTATGTGTGTACACATATTTATCATATATCTTTACATAAATATGAGAAAGACAGATTGAAAATCAGTCTAAATTCCTTATTTTGTACTTCTTCCATAAAAGAAGTAAGCTACCATCATTTTTAGAAAATATTGTATTTACGCTCTAAAACCAGCTTGGGAATGCACCTGGCCTTAGTTTCTTCCTCCCTGCCTATTCTCAGAGCCCCATTTTCTCTTTCGTATTTTTGTTCTGGTAGTTGGGTGTTGAAATTTTTCCCATTTCCATTTATTTCTCTTTTAAAATGCTTTCTTTTCTTTTTTTTTCTGGCAGTCTCCTGTGGATAACAATCTTTGAGGCTGTGATTCGAATAAGAATTATTCTATCAAGGTGTTAAGACATCACCATTGCCTCATCTTTAAATACTGTCTTGCACTTGTGGGTATTTTGAGGACTGACAAAACACTCTCTGCAATGCAGGATTTCTCAACACTGGAGCCTCCCCTGCAGGTGCCATTCATCCCTCTTATCCTTTCCTATTAGTTGTTCTCTGCTTTTGAATCTGATCCCTGAATCCTATTATGGAAATTACTGCCCTCTTTGAATGTCTTAATCCCTAGAGGCTGGCCAACACCTCCCAACATCCAACAGGAAGGAGAGAGGAACAAAGAAGAAAGAAATCCGAGAGCTTTTCTACAGCTCTCAATGGAGCACAGCAGATGTATCGCTTTGCACAAGCACAACTCCAGTGGCCCGGCTTCCTATTTGCTTTGCCAGGGGAATCTGCGTGATCATTTGTGCACACACCCACATCATATGTTCACTCACAATGGCCTAAATTCACGCTGCGCTGGAAGAATTGTGAGCTCTTCTAGGGTACATTTTCCAAATGCTTTTCATCTTTAACATGAAAAAATAATTTCAGTAAGTATTCAGAAACCTTGCTAACTAGTCTCCAAAGATTGGAAGTCATTTTCTAAAGAAACACTGCCATATTGCTGTGAAGTCAAAACTCAGTCCATCTGTGTTAAATTGAACATGTTACATAAAAGTTGTTATGGGGTGGTGAAAAATGGTTCAAAGATCCCATAGTAGGTAAACAAATAGAATTGAACTACAAGTGTCATTTAAATATCCTTCATTCATGGGCCTCGGTGAACTCCTGTGATCCTGCTTTTCCTGCCACTCTAAGGGTTCACTATTGAATTAGGGTATTTAAAAAATAGGTTTTATTTCAGATTTATCTTATGCTTGGAGTATCATTATGCTATCTCAATTTCTTTGAGTTGGACTATGCCTTTTCTCTTAATATCGAATGGTTGAAGGTCTCCATTTCTTCCTTCCAAATTCCAGGAGACTCATTTTACTGTTTTGGCTCCTTCAAGATGCCCTATTTGGTCAGTTTCTTTACACTTAGACTGTTTCCTGGCTTCTCCCAAAATGCGAGGTGGCTGTTTTCCTAGTATGACCAGTAGCCGCTAGTCTTATGCAAATAAATTTGCACCAGTTTAAAAGCCAAAAATTAAAGAAATAGTATAGAAACACACACACACACACACACACACACACACACACCTATAGAAAACATGACAGAGTCAGGAGAGCAATCTAAATTATTTACTGGCTTACTAGATTCATGCGTTTGTGTGTGTGTGTGTGTGTGTGTGTGTGTGTGTGTGTGTGTGTGTGTGTGTGTGAAGCAAGGGATTCCATCTCTTTCATCCCTACTAGCTTTCCATCCTGAGACATTGATCTCATTTGTTTCTCTCTGCCTGGCTTTTATAGAATTCTGGAACTTAGCCTAAACATTTGGTAACATTAGAGTCTTCAAATCTCTTTCTCCAAAACTTGAAACAGCTTCAGACAAGGTTGAGAAGTGTCATCTCCCAATTCTCATGTCCCCTCCACAGCACAGGATGTCACCTTGCAAGGCAATGGAATCTTCGCAGGTATAATTAGTGAAAACAAGACCGTAGTGGCTTCAAGTGTGCCCTCAATAAATGACTGGTTTTCTGCTATGAAGGCCAAGTGCAGACAAGCTGATACACAGGGGAGGATTCCACATGAAGAGTCAGATATTCAGAATAATGTAACTATGAGCAAAGGGAGTGAAAGGACCAACTCTAACTACCACTAGCTAGTAGAGCAGAACAGATCTGATTTCATCTGGTTTGTAGGGTCTGGAGCTGTGAAGGAAGTGTCTGTGTCTGAAGTCATTTAATTTGTAGAATTTTGTTACAACATTCCTCTGGAACTACTACATTCAGACAATTAGTGGTGTCAGAAAATGGACAGTTTCTTTGGATCAGAACACATGTTCTTGTTTTTTTTTTTGTTTTTGTTTTTGTTTTGTTTTGTTTTTTTTCAGGAGCTAGAATTACAGGCAGGTGTGAACTACCTGATGTGGGCACTAGGAACCAAACTCAGGTCCTCTGTAAGAGCAGCAAACTCTCTTAACCAGTGAGCCATATTTTTCTTTTAAATCCTTAGGTAAGATCAGCCAACATTCTTAGTCATCAGGTGATCTCTCCAGCCTCTACTTTTTCTTTTTAACCTGTAAACCATCCTAAAATTGTGTAGCCATGTACTTTTGTAATAGGTTTAAAAAGCTTTGCTCAGAGCATGCTTGGCCATCCTGCTCGCCTCAAACTCTTCAGTGTACTCTCCTCTCCTCTGTCAGCTTGATTTAATGTAGCCCTGGAGTATATACTCTGAAACTTTTCTAAGGTTAAAATTGAGCACCCAAAACCAACCCTCAATTGTCCAATCTTTCTCATCAAAACAACTCTATTGCCTAGCATTATGTAACAGCATCCCTCACCCCCATTGTCCCAAGTTACAGATGCCTTAAGCTGGGGCTTTTTGCACAAATATTTTGCATGCCAATTTCCCGTGATGAAAACTCTCAGAGGCAGACACCAGTTTTCGTTCATGCGGGTCTACAACACAATGCCTCATACATTCATTCAATACCTGTTTAGTTCTCGCCCACAAAGTAAAAGTGAACGTGTCAAAGTACTTAATAGATGTTGGGTCAACATGCCTTGGAGCAAAATAAATGCCACCTGAAGCTTCCCTTTCTTCATTTCAACCTCTGAAAACTGAGCCTGGGCTTCTTGCTTTCGTTTCTTTGCCCTTATGGTTAAATTATTTGATACCGGACACCACTGACATCCCTTCCTTTCTTTGTAACAGGAAACACCACCAAGAATTGCTTAATTTTTTTTAAAGTCACTGCACTTGTAAATATCACAGGGTAGAGAGAGCAAAGAAGCTGGAGAGATGCCAGAGTGACCAACTTTACAGCCCCCACTCTGCCTAATCTCCCCTACCTATCCAGCTGGTTTAAGAATTTTGTCTTTCCTTCAAACTAGAAAAGGAAGTAGAAGTTGGAATTGGGTGTACAAATAGTTCAAGAGTTTTCCATGGGTTTAGGGGTTGTGCTAGAGTACCATTTTTAATAGAACTATTAATTCAAGAATGGAACTCCCCACACTTTTTGACACAAACCCTATCAGCAGGATCCGTGGAGCTGGGCCACAGAAATAAATAATTAACCTCTCCACATAGGAAGGCTGGTGAACAATGCAGTTCTCAGTCTGTCCACGCAGAGTTCCGCCAAGAGGAAGAAACGTATAAACCAGGCAACTGCTGAATACAGTGCCAAAGAGGGAGGATTCCCCATCATTCACAAAGTGTTTGAAACATGAAATCAGATCCGAGAGCGGCCTGGCTTCTTCAGAATGGCAGTGGTGGTGAAAATGACCCTCTGGTGCCACAGCCATTACCAGATACTACACAGCTTGTTCTCATGTTTTTAGTGACATCAGATTCCGTCCAGAAAGGTCTCATTGTATCAGATGACCAGATTCTATCCTGGACTCTAAACCAGAGCCCCTGATGCTGGCTCACACACAGAGCTAAAATGCAATAATAAGGTTTTCAAATGATTCTGCCATGTGCACGAGGTACGTGATACATTGGATGCTTCCTTCTGGCTTGAGTACCTTCTAATAGTTATTAAAAATTGACCTTAGGCTGATTTCTTAAATCCGTACTCTAATCCTAAACTCCCTAAAAAAAAAGAGTGGTAATATTACCACACTCTCATGAGAATGATATAAATGGTGCAGTGTGACAGAGTAAGTGTGTAATATGTGTCTATAGTTATTAGACTTGCAAGAGACTCTGAGTCTACTCTGAGTAGAAGGTGACTCTCAGGGTAGTTTACTCAGAAATTCCCTGTCAGTGAGCTGGGGAGAAGAAGGTGCACTCCATAAAGTGATGGCTGTAGAAGCTTGAAGACCTGAGTGAGTATGAGTCCCAGCATTGGGATGAAAAGAGCGTGGAATGGTGCAGAGAGAAGCCTGTTTCTAGAACTCTCTTGAAGTCAGTCTAGTGAAATCAATGAACTTCAGGTTCAGTGAGAGACCCTTCCTCAAAACATAAGTCAAGAGTGATTGAAGATGACATCAGATGTTGACCTCTGTCTTCCATTCACACAAGCAGGCATGTATACACACACAAACACACATGCACACACACACACACACACACACACACACACACACAGAACTTACATTGATGCATCAGTCAACCCTTGAAAGGGATAAATATTACACTGCTCTTCTTACTTCATCTGTGTATTTAAATGTTCCCTGAGTATTTGATCCGCAGGAAGCCATCGAATGATTTGATGAGTTTACTGAGAACAAGTCTTTAGCAAGAGAAAGGCAAATACTAATAGCTGTTCCTCCTGGCATAGATGAAGGCTCAGAGATCAAAGTACCATAGTGAGGCACCCAGTCCCTGCCAACAGCCTGATTACTGCCCTACTGATAAAGCAGCTCAAGTGAGCTTACACCTGTGTCCTCCTTAGAGTTCCTGCCCTGATTCTCTGTTGACAAGGGAGACTTTGAAGTAAGTGTCTGTGCCTAATTTTGTGACACCAAGAGCCATTGTTTTCTTAGTGACTCAATTCTACAGGTTATTCTTTTTTTCATTTTTCTTTCTTCTTTCTCATCTTCCCCTTCTTCCTCCTCTTCCTCCTTCCCCTTTGCTTTAAAATGTTCAATTAAGAAACATTAACAAACATTGTAAGCTCACTTATATGTTGAATTTGAGAAGGTTGCTATTGCAGAAGGAGAATGGTTACTACCAAAAGCTAGGCAGGTGAGCAGGGGACTTGAGGATGTGTTAATCAAAGAACACAAAAGCATACTTAAATATGGTAAATAAATCCAGGTCTATTGTGTGGCATAGAGTCTATAGTTAATGATGATGCCTGCCTATTCTAAGAAATATTGAGTAGGTAAGTATTTGCATTGCAAAAATGAGGACTATCTGAGGTCATTATTAGATGTAGCCACCCATAATACACACACACACACACACACACACACACACACACACACACACACACACCTCTAAAGATTTGACATGGACAATAAATATACATGTAATTTTATCTCTTACATTTAAATAAATAAATTTGGTGGAAAATAGAGACTTGGGAAGTCAAATAGTGCACTTCATTTAAGGAGCTCAAAGCCCCCTGGTGGCAAGAGAGTAGGCCAAGAGTGAGGGTAAAATGCACACATATAAGACACCAAAGGGAGAGAGGCTGAAACATTCCCATCAAGGATGTGGGTAACAGGCAAGGCATGTGCAGAGATAGTATATTCTATAACCTCACCTCCAAAGCTAGCAAACCATTGTGAGCAGGCACCATTGAGTGTGCACCATTCTCCTAGCTCCAGCCTTCTCCTTCCTTGGATATGCCCCCCCTCCTTTTTTTTTTTTTTTTTTTTTGTGTGTGTGTGTGTGTGCCAACTAATTCTTTTTTTTTTCATTTGTTTTCTATTTTTTTTAAAAGAGATTTTCTATTCATTTTACATATCAACCACAGATTTCCCTGTCCTCCCTCCTCCCACCCCCAGCCTTCTCTCCCAATCCACCCCCCATTCCCACCACTTCCAAGGCAAGATCTCCCCTGGGGAGTCAGCAGAGCCTAGTACCTTCAGTTGAGGCAGGTCCAGTCCCCTCCTCCCTGCACCAAGGCTGAGCAAAGTGTCTCAGCATAGGCACTAGGTTCCAAAAAGCCAGCTCATGCACTAAGGACAGGTTCTGGTCTCACAGCCTGGGGGCCCCCTAAATAATTCAAGCTAAACAACTGTCTCACTTATCCAGAGGGCCTAATCCAGTACCATGTGGGCTCCTCAGCTATTGGTTCATGTGTCTCTACTAGTTTGGCCTGTTGTCTCTGTACTTTTTCCAATCATGGTCTCGATATCTCTTGCTCATATAATCCCTCCTCTCTCTCGTTGATTGGACTCCTGGAACTCCACCTAGGACTTGGCTGTGGATCTCTGCATCTGCTTCCATCAGTCACTGGATGAGGGTTCTATCATGACAGTTAGGGTGTTTGGCCATCTGATCACCAGAATAGGTCTGCTCAGACACCCTCTCGACCATTGCCAGTAGTCTTAGTGGAGGTGTCTTTGTAAATTCCTGGGGACCTCTCTTGCACCCTGCTTCTTCCTATTCCCATGGTGTCTTCATTTATCATGGTATCTCTTTCCTTGTTCTCTCACTCTGTTCCCAATCCAGCTAGGACCTCGCGCTCCCCTAAGCTCTCTTTCCCCCAACCCTTGCCCTCCATTACCCCCTCTCACCCCCAGTTTGCTCATGTAGATCTCATGCATTTCTCTGTCGCTGGGCGATCCCTGTGTCTTTCCTAGGGTCCTCTTTACTAGCTAGCCTCCCTGGAGCTGTGAGTTGAAGTCTGGTTATTCTTTGCTTTACATCTAGTATCCACTTATGAGTGAGTACATACCATGTTTGTCTTACTGAGTCTGGGGTACCTCACTCAGGATGATATTTTCTAGTTCCATCCATTTGCCTGCAAACCTCATGATGTCTTTGCTTTTCTCTGCTGAGTAGTACTCCATTGTGTATATGTACCACATTTTATTTATCCATTCTTCAGTTGAAGGGGGATATGCCCTCTTTCTTAATAGACTGTTACGACTTCTACCACTACCATGTGCCATGAGGCCACGCCCTTCTTTGTTTGAACAGGCTTATGTCCTTATCAGGTCCCAGTATCCTAGACTGAAAACCAGAAAGTGTTTTATAATTCTGAATTATGCAACATAAAAAAAAGCATTTTGTGTTTTCTGAGAAACAGTGTTTTTGTTGTTCTCCATTGTTAATCTGGCAAAAGTTAATGTTCATAGTACACAGACATGGTGAGTGGGTTAAAAGTCATTCTTTGCACATCATGACTTTGCTGGAGAAGCTGTAGCATAATTGACTGGCACCCTTTTGTCTGTGATACTTCATAAGTCTTCTCTTACCAGGATTTAACTTTGAAAAGTCTAAGGACTTACATAGATATTTATTAATTTAGTTTCTTAATATACAACAAGCATACCATGGACAAGCAAGATGGTTATTTTTGTAAAATGCTTGCTGAGAAAGTCTGAAGACCTTCGTTTGAGCCTCAGAACTCACATAAAGGTGGAAGGAGAGAACTGACTCCACAAAGTTGTTTTCTAAATTCCTTACATATGTTGTATTGTGGTCTGTGACACATGCTCATATCCTTGTATCACAATGCATACAGTAATAACAATGAATTAAACTAAAAAAAAACTTTGGGAGATAACATAAAAGGTAATGTTAAAATATTAAATTATCAAAAACAAAATGACTGCAAATATTCATCATTTAATATTTTTAAATTTCTTAATAAAATGTCACCTATCTTAATTATGTTTATGCAATGCATATGTTTGTTTAAGTGTTCTGATTATCATTCTCTTCAAGAAGACATAGGGAAAATTATTTTAATAATGTTTTGTTTAGACTATTATATTTTAAAAACAATCTCTTACAGATGTAATCAATGTAAAAATCATTAGTCAACTATTTTTCATGATAATTTTTATTAAGTCTTGTGATCTGTTTTGTATTTTATAATAATGATCTTAAGCTTTTTCACTTTGGACAAGCCATAACACAAGTGTACAGTGGCCACATTTGACAATGTGGTGGCTGTGTTCGTCACTGGAGAGGTAAAGAATGATATAAGAACAATTAAAAAGTTACATTGAATTGTTTGTAGACATTATGTTTTTCTCTATGACTAGATTTAAACTGTGGGCCTCACACATGATAGGCAAGTGCTCTACCACTTAACCATCTCTCCAACCTTTGAAATCCCTTCTAGTTGTTAAGAATATGATTACTGAGAGCTACGTAAAGTTTTCATCTCTAGAGAGAATAGTAAATGAATCCTAAAAACAACTCACAAAAATATACAAAAGTCAGTCTCTTTCCCTATGTAATTCCATACCTATGGAAATAATTTGAGAATCATTTGTTCTTCATTAAGAGTTGAATTGTTTCATTTCCTATGTTCTTTCATGGAGTCACTGGGGGCTTACATGGGGAAGTTCTGGAAAATTTAAGTTCAGATCAATAACTTTGTCATTTATAAGAAAATTAAGTATTTCATTTATAAGTGTATTCCATTTAACTTTAATTTTCTTACTTTGAGGCAGGAAATAATTGTAAGAACAACTTTTGGGGGCTCTGTAGTAGTTATGTAAGTGAACATATGCAAAGCAGTTAAAACCCACATGGGATTCTGGGAAGATGCAATACAAGCAACAAAGATTATTCCTTATCCATTTCATAGGTATCAAGTCCCAGCTGTATTTTTGGTGAACTTTGTGAGTGATAGGGACATATGGGTAAACAAAACAGAACATATATGGTTCATCTCAAGGAGAATATTTAGGAGAACATGTTAACACTGTGTGCTAAGTGGTCTGAAAGGAGGAGTCAAGTGGCTACTGGGACACTCTCGGGGAGCACCAAAAAGCTCTCTGAGTTGCCTCAGAATGGCTTCAAACAGAATATATAGGCAGATTTAAATTAAGGAATAATGAGCTAGACAACAGGAAGAGATGAAACATGAAAGCCTGGGCCAGAGAGACAGCTCTGTTGGTAAGGTACCTGCCATGCAAACATGAAAATCAGAGTTCAGATCTCCAGCACCATATAGAAGGTAGATATGGCAGTGGTGCAAATTTGTAACCCTAACATTGGGGAGACAGATACAAGTGGTTTCTCAGAGCTTACTGGTCAGCCAGTGCAGCCAATTAGTTATTGGGATTAAGGAAATTAAATGAAGACCCCATAAGCTTAGCAAATGGTATAAAGAGACAGTAGAACATCATCAAAGTGCTAGGAGGTGTTCTATGGAATTGTGGTTACTCTGGAAAGTGGTAAGAGAATGGATGACTGATGACTAAGAGAATGGAAGTTCTACACATTAACTACCATAGAGATAAGCCAAATCCTAATAAATAGCATGCCAAGTGTCTTAGTTAGGATTTGCATTAATATGAAGAAAGATCATGACCAATGCAATTCTTTTTTAAAAATTTTTATTATTAAGAAATTTTCTATTCATTTTACATACCAACCACAGATCCTCCCTGCTCTCTCTTCCCACCCCCCAGCCTTCCCTCCCAACCCACCCCCCATTCTCACCTCATCCAAGTCAAGGTGTCCCATGGGGAGTCAGCAGAGCCTGGTACACTCAGGTGAGGCAGGTCCAAGCCCCTCCCCCCTGCACCAAGGCTGCACAAGGTGTCACACCTTAGGCGCTGGACTACAATGGATCCCAATTCCCCTGCCTGCAGGTTCCGCCAAACAGTATAAAAGTATTTCATTGGGAGCTTGCTTACAGTTTCAGAGACTTAGTCCATGGCAGGGAGCATGACAGCATGCAGGCAGGCATGGTGCTGTGGCAGTATTTGAGAGAGAAAGAGAGAGAGAGGGGGGGGGCAGGGGCTGGCATGGGTTTTTGGAACCTGAAAGCCCACTCCCAGCAACATGCTACCTACAAGAGCACACCTACTCTGACAAGACCACATCTTCTAATCATTCTAACACTCAAACAGGTCACCTACTGGGAACTAAGCATTCAAATATATGAGCCTAGGGGTACCGTTCTCATTTAAACCATCACTAAGTGATGTTTCTGTATTAGGGGAAATCTGCAGAAGCATCATAGAATCTGAAGTGGATCACTCAATCCATCTTGTACTAAGCATTTTATTCCTCCAAGTAGAGAAAAAGAGATCAGAACGGAAAAGAAGAAATTAAGAATTTGAAAAAGTACTGGAAAACACTAAAAACAAATCAGCACACACACACACACACACACACACACACACACACACACACACACTCCCCAACAATGTGGAGAAGGAAAGGAGGAAAAATAAAATGGAAAACTGAGATGGCTGAAATGACCTCACCTCCAAGAAAAGTCAGAGAAGAAAAAAGAAATACCAAAGAAATTAACAAAATGTGTAGAAAAGTTTTATGTAGAATTGAAAATGATCTAGATTTAAAAACATCACTTTACACTTAGCATTCTTCTTTAAAAAATATACGCATATACATATATGAAGGTCTACGACCTTGAAAGGCCAGGAGGCTCACAAAATTTCTGACATGAGGAAGAAAAAAAGTGCTGGACAGTGGTGGCACACACCTTTAATCCCAGAACTTCAGAGGCTAGTGGATCTCTGTGAGTTTAAGACCAGCCTGGTCTACAGAGTAAATTGCAGGACATCCAGAGCTTTACACAGAGAAAGTAGGTCCTGAAAAAAATCAATCAATCAATCAATGGAAATTAAAAATAATTAAGAAAACATACTACAGTGTTTTCATAAATCACATAGCAAGCCACATACAAAGAGGGCTTGCGACTGAGGCACCTAGAAGCTACATTACAACAGAAATATGACTTGAGGTTTCTCAAAGAAAAAACAAGATTCCAAACCTGTAAGTAAAATAATAATTAAACTGCCAAGAGTTGTGGTAGTAGAGTCAAGATATTTTCATATCTGTCAACTCTCAGGGAAACGACCAGATTTATCTCTTTTTCCAGGTGGTTCTTGGCATCACACAAAGTCAGTCATTAATAAGAGAGGAATATACGGGATGGATGATGTGAAAAGAATTCCCAGGATGGTGGCAAGCAAAAGGCTGAGAAAGATGGTTGCTGTTTGCTGTTGTGCCGTAGACCTAACCTCAATACAGGCTGAGGCAGCAGGAAGGATTCTGGAACAGCCCTAGCTGTCCTGGAACTAGCTCTGTAGACCAGCCTGGCATTGAACTCAGAGATCCTCCTGCCTCTGCCTCCCAAGTGCTGGGGTTAAAGGCTTGAGCCACTACCACCTGGCAGCAGGAAAAGGATTCTAAGAAACAGAGAGAGAGAGAGAGAGAGAGAGAGAGAGAGAGAGAGAGAGAGAGAGAGAGAGAGAGAGAGAACAAATCCAAACTGGTTACTAAGAGATTGTACTCTAAGAGAAGTGATACAGTTCTCTGAAATTCTTTGGAGCCAAGTAATTGATGTTTCCACAGTAGAAAATACAAAGCAAAACAAAACAGGATGACTACTTTTATCTGAAAAGGTACAACACAAGGAACATGCTATTCTGAAGGATTCACTTCCATAATAGAATTCCTGGATGGCTTGACCATGAATCCAAATATGCTTAGTCATTCAAAGTAGGTGCTGAGCACTGTTTTAGCCAAACATCCTGGGAGCAGGCATGATGCACCCACTGAGGAATACCTGAGTTCCTTCCTACTCAGCTACAGAAAATAGCACATGTGTAAGATCTGAAATTTCAAAGCTAAGAAAAAATAAAGTGTATTGCATTGTCTTTAGAGAGTCCAAGTACAAGTTCTATGTAAAACAGCTGTAGTAGCTGTATATGTAGAGTTTGAGTTCCAGGTGAGTGTAGGGTAGGCTGTGAACAGCTGTTTTTCATTATACACTACCATTCTTCAACTTCTAAAAGATATTTGGTGTAATTTATAACATACATATAAAAGTTGTATGAAACACATGTGGAAAGCTTAACAATATAATGAACATCTGTATAGCTACCACCAAAATCAAGGACTAGGACATCACTAGTCTCTAGAAGCACGTTTGCCTATCAAGGACCCTTGAGAGTTTCCTCCTCTCAACCTCTGAAGGCCACACCAACCTGATCCTTGTGATACTAACTGGTGCATTAATTGATGTTCTACAACTCATGCATACATCTGACAACAGTAACATACAGCTTCCAGTGGTTTTCATTAGATGTTAAAGTCACGTGCAGTTTAGTTAAATGAAATTTGAATTTTTTTAAAAAGCAGTATTTTCTCTGTGCAAATAAAATACTTCATTTACATGTCCTCCATTATAAAGAATTGTTGGCAAGGACTGGGGAGTTTTAGCTCAGTGGGTAAAGTGATTGCCGTTCAAGCATAAGGACCTGAGCTTGAGCCCCAGAATCCATGGAGAAAGTCAAGCATGTAGTCTGTGCTTGTAATCCCAGTACTGGGAAGGGAAATACAAGCAGAAGCCTGGGCTCATTGGCCAGTCAACCTAATCAAATAGCTCCCAGGCTATAGAGAGACCCTGTCTCAAAAGAGTAAGGTAGATAGTCCCTGAAAAACAACTGTGGAAGATAAGTTCTGGCCTACACACACACACATACACACACATGCACTCACACTCTCTCTCACACACACACATATGTACATATGCTCCCACACTCATGGGCATGCCCCTCACAAGTCCATATACACACAAGAATTATTAAGAACATTATGCTTTCTAATTTGATATTTTCATAACTAAAATATTATTATGCATTTCTTCTAAATGCTTGCAAAAATACCTTTGTCTGGTACAGTCTGAACCATATACAAGGAGTATTTCTTGTTCTGGCCCATGAGTGGTCAGCTTTATTTTAATCTCATCCTCTAAGATCTGTACTTAAAAATAGATTTCTCAATAATTATAGTGAGTCATACACAATTGAAAGTAAAAAAAAAAAATATAAGAGACTTCAGGACATAAAAGAAGAATATGGTAACGATAAATCACTTTTAAAACAAAAGAACATTGAATTCTTCGGTCTAGACCACAAATCTGGTCATTAAAAGTAGTGGTTTTTTACCCAAGGCAAATATCAATGTTCACTTTGGAATTTTAGAATTATTCCAGTAAATACCAGCCAGATTAACTTATAGATAAATTATAGGGATGAGCATTTGGTAACAGCTTGTGTGTTTTAATAATGAACATCTTCTAAAGCAAAAAGAACCTCTTTATCTCTTATCTTGATATATCTTATTAACAAAGAAAATGGTATTCCCTACGTCCCATGGTTTCATGGTCCCTTCTCCTATGTTTTCTTAAATTGCTGAGTGTCTGGCTATGTGGGTGATTCCCATTTCAGCAACGTTGGGCTCTACCATTGCTCTGAGCCTCCCTGACCCTGTATTTTAAGCTGAATCACCTCAGTGCTACCATTTCTCCACTTTAGCCAGAATGTATTCATTGGCACTTATCCTGGGCTGTGGAACAAAATGTAACAGGACATGGCTCTGCCATTAGTGGAAGCCAGAGATGTGGAGAATGGGCCAGCTTGGCTGCAGTGAGCATGACCCCTCCCTCTGTTGCTAGGGAGGAGCTTTGTCTGGTGGTCAGAGCCCAGGATGGGAGCCATGACTCAGAGCCTGTTCCCACTCCTTACTGACTCACTTCATGACCTCAGGCAAATCTTACCTTTGTGGGTTTGACTGACCCTATTTTATCCCATTCTGCATGTCTACCTGTGAATTCAGAAGGTTGCATTTTGTACTTAAACTCTGTGCAAAACTGATTTCAGAAGAAAGATTGGCTCTGGGGCTCATGGAAGTCGCCGCATAAGGCTTTAGAAATGAATCAGGCTTTAGAAAAAGAAGTCACTGTTTATCTACATGTGTTATTTTCTTCCCTTTCTCCATCTGAGTCTTAAGGCTAGTTGGAGACTATTAAATTGCTGCTGCTGTTGTTGTTTTGGTTAATTTTGCCTACATCATGCTTAGAAACCTCTATTAATATCCCATTGTTTATCAAAAAAGAATCAAGTCAGAATTCCAGGTAGCTGGATCTACAACTAGATCTCAAACTGTTCTCTCTGGTTTTACATCCCTCTTCCTCTTTTACAGTTTTTCATGATTCAGATGGGCTGATCTCCCATTTTTTTTCAAATCAGTTCTGGTTTCCAAAGGGAAAGATTTTGTTAGCCTTGGTCTCATAATGAAGTAGAATAAGGTAGAAAAGACCACGTATTAAGCACTGAATTGCTGGTTTGCTTAGTGGTGTTCTTAAAGCAGTGCTTGCCCTGCTGATTTGCCAAGCATCACTTCACTTGCCACCTGGACCAGAATGACCTGGAGAAATAGCTGAAACAACAGGTGGTTGCCCTTAACAATCTGATGACTGCTTTGTATTGCTGTGGATATCATTCTGTATAAATAAAACACTGATTGGCCAGTGGCCAGGAAGGAAGTATAGGCAGGACAAGGAGAGAGGAGAATTCTGGGAAGTGGAAGGCTGAGTAAGAGAGACACTGCCAGCCGCCGTCATGACAAGCAGCATGTGAAGATGCCGGTAAGCCACAAGCCATGTGGCAAGGTATAGATTTATAGAAATGGATTAATTTAAGATATAAGAACAGTTAGCAAGAAGCCTGCCAGGGCCATACAGTTTATAACCAATATAAGTCTCTGTGTTTACTTGGTTGGGTCTGAGTAGCTGTGGGACTGGCGGGTGACAGAGATTTGTCCTGACTGTGGGCCAGGCAGGAAAACTCTAGCTATATTGTATGTTTCTATAAAACCTTGCTTGCTTGCCTGTGGTGGTATTTTACTTGTACTGAAATGTGATTTTAATTGTATGTTAATAAATAAAGTTGCCGGGGGGTCAGAGCTATTAGAGCCATAGCAAGTGTGTGGTGGCGGTGGCGCACGCCTTTAAGGACCTGGAGGGCGGTATATACAGGCAGTGACGAGGCAGTCACGTGTTTGGGTTTACAACCAATGAGAAGGCAGAACAGCTAGACTATATAAAGACATACACACAGGAAGTAGGTTCCTTTTTGGAGAGCTCTCTTGGCTGAAGAGGATCGCTGAATCAGGAAGGGTGAGGCTCTTAGCTCTGACCTCTTGGCTTTCTTCTCTGAATCAGCTCTGTGTTTCTTATTTAATAAGACGGTTGGTTACATCTACACTTGCCTGCAAGTTTTAGATTATTAAATAAGAATACAAACTGGACCCAATATTGAACCCTTTCAGGAGCTATTCTGGCTTTGGTCCACTCCTGATGTCTCCTCTCTTCCACTCTCCTTGTTGTCAGAGTGCTTAATCCCGAGAGATTCTATAACAATAATCCAGAGTAAAATAGAACATTTCACTCATTGTCAGTTGAGTGGCTGAGAACATAAACGAGTGAGTGAAGAAATGAAGGCTTTCCCACAATCACCAAAATGGCTTGAAAGTAAAAATATTACTCATATTATATGGCCTACCTCAGATGAAGCATCATATGCAAATTCTTCTGCTTTCTCTTTTTTTAATTAATTAAATTTGTTCATTTATTTTATATTCTGACCACAGTTTCCCCTTCCTCCTTTCTTCCCATTTCCTCACCCTATCTCTCCCCCATGTCCACTCCTCCTCTGCTTCTGTTCAGAAATGTGCAGGCCTCCCCTGGATCTCAAAAATTGCTTTCTTTTAAGTAATATTTTATTAGTTATTTCAAAATTTCATGCAGTATATTTTGTTCATATTCACCTCTTCTCCCAACTCCTTAACCATCCAAGTTCCTGTACTTTTTTTCCAATAGGCTCCAATTTGTGCTACCATATGTTCTTGGATGTGTGTGTGGCCTATCAGTGGAAATACTGCTAAAGAAAGCTGACTCTCCATCTAAAAGAATAAATCAATGCCAATTTCTCTCCAGCAAAAATGGGACTTTCTGCCCATCTTTCCTCTCCATGTTGGGATTTGTTCTGGTTGGGGTTTCATGGATCTTGTTCATGCTATGCTGTCCCAGCTGCTATGAGTTTGGGCAATAGAACAATATTTTGTCTGGACAACAGTTTCGTTGTAGCTATTTACTGCCTCTATAGAAAGCCTTTCTTGACTATCCCTGTAGGAATGACCTCGCTTCCATCTTTACAGGATTCTATCTGCTCTGATTATGTAATTCCATGTATTAAATTTACATAAACACAGACAAACATACATATATACACATGCCACAACATCCTTCCAGGGAACCTGCTTGTAAGAAGACAAAAAAGACAAAGTAGTTTTCAGTTTTGTACCTTTATGCACTAACATTTTGAGAAATATTCTTTGAGTCATGTATGTGTGAATCCATATGTACTTATTCACTCCAACAGTTACTCTTTCTGATAATAAATCTTCAGATCTCAATTATCTTGAATCTTAAACCAGAAGGTTTCTGTCAAATGCAGCATTGGACTGAAGGACCAGCATTTCCACAACTTGGGGATAAGGCAGCACTTCTGAGTCATGAATGCAAGCATGAGGATCAGCATTTAGACCCTTAGAACTCACAAAAGAAGCTCTGTAGACTTTGTGTCCTTCCTATAATCCTAGCCCTTGAGAAGCAGACATAGGACAAGATACCTAGCTACATTATTTGGACTGGCAAGCTCTGGGTTCAGTAAGAGACACTACTTCAGTAAATAGCTTGGAGAACTGTTAAGGAAAACATCTGATTTCAACCTCTGACATAAGCAAATGTATACATTCCTGTGCAGGTGCGTATATGCATGTGCACGCATGGGCGCGTGCACACACACACACACACACACAAAATGCACTCATACTATATGCTCATTATACACACATAAAGAAATGCATTATCCTCTTTGGGAACCATATGTTTTTCTGATAAGTCATTAAGGAATTTTTATTTTCATGGATCTTATCTTTATCAGTTCTCAGTTGCTAATTTTTTAAGATCTTAAATCTCATAACTAATTTAGTAATAAAAATCATATACCATATAGAGAGACACAGAGGTTATATAGTTTGGATTTCCCCCTCTCTGAATTTAGTGTGACTGAGAAGAGAATTCTAGGATAGAAATTAGCTCACTGGAGCTAGTAGCTAAGACTCTCATTCACCTGCTTAAACAAGAACACCAAACCCCAAAAGTCATGAATCAACTTCTTCCTAATGGTGTGCAGTTTATCTTTTCTCATTTCCATTTCTTATTATTTTGTTAATGTTGAAGAAATTAAAAAAAAAAGGCTTTTGATTTCAGCAATGACCCTGTGGGTATCTAAAGCAAGCACAAGACCCAGTGTCTCAGAGCTGCTCCCACTGGGTGCATAAGCACTAAGAAAAACATGGGAGAAGACACAGAATCCAACCTAATTCCAGCTAATATCCCAGAAGTCAACAAGAAAAGCACCAGGTGGAGTTCTGAAGTTCCTGGGAAGCTCCCCACATCTCCAGACAGTCCTGCATCTTTTGTAACTCTGCGAGGAATTCCCTGAAGACATATATTTTCTTTCTTTGACAAATGTCTCAAATTAAAGAGCAACAAAGGAAAATGGTTGAAGCACCAAGGGTGTGATATTTTAAGAGACTTAACTCAGTCTTGGGCTCTCTTGAGCTGAATAGGTCATAGTTCTCTACTGGGAGAACATTTGTTGATCAATTTGTAGCACATTAGGGCTCCAAGGGCAATGCGAGCAGGGTCATTCATTTATTTGAGGTTTAGCAATGAAATAGATGGATCTTTTTCTCCCCAGCCTTACTAATTTTTTTTATAAAACATTCCAGCTATCTTTTATTGTTCCCCATGGTAGGTGATCCTCTTAAGGGAAGTTTAGCAGAGAAGGTAGACGCCCTTGGCATTGACACATGCTCCCATTAATCAAGTCCAGGAAAGATAAAGAATCTTGTAGGCAATTCATACAGTAAAGAGAAACAGTCAAATAGCATGCTTATCCAGCCTCAAGGCTATGCATTGGCAGAGAGTTTCTCTTTTCCCTCCCAAATAAGGAGCATTCATATTTTTACTTACGGCTATAATATACTCCTGCATGAGCCGAAGTTGATGCATTTGAAATAAAAAAAATTCTTTAAAAGCACCATCTACAAAAGGTCTCTTTGTCTACACTAGCAAGAACAGTGATGTATTTCCTTGAAGCTGGCCTTCTCAGTATTCCGTTGCTCACTTTTTGCAAGAGCTGAAAAGATGCTGCGTCTGAATGCAACCATGTTTTAAAGTACAAATTGGACTGCTTTTAAAGATGTGACAGGAGGTAGAGTGTAAGTTTTTAAAACTTCGATGATGAATACTGTGACTGGTCTGATATCAGGCATTGTAATGAATTATCTAAATTCTGACTTGTGCTTTGTTCTGAACCTTTGCTTTTACATGACATAGGGACTTTACTCATTTGTCTTTGTTTGGTCAGCATATATAACGAAGGTCCACCACCTTCTGGGCAGGTTTTTGATTAAATGTTTATTACTCATGTGGACTTCCACAAGTCCTAGTTAAGAGAATATCTCTCATGGTTGAAGAAGGAGCCATGCTAGCTTCCAAAGGAGAAATGTAATCAATAGTCCTATCCTGCTGTAATGCCAATTAACCATAGCAATGACCAACAAGATAGTTCGATAGATTCAACAATGGCACTTATATCAATGACGGTAACCAAGAGTCACCTGGTTGGACATAAGGCCCACTCAATAAAAGTAAATTTAAGGCTAGCACTGTACTTTTTAGCCATCTACCCATGGCTGGGGAAGTCATGGACCCTAGAGGAGAACCTACTACCACCGTTTTCCTAAACCAGTAAAACCTTTAACTATATCCTGAATACTTATCCGTATATCCGTATGACTCACCCTTCATCAAAGACAGCAGATGGAGATCATTATGAAAAGTCACAACTGGTCAAATGCAGAGATCAACCCACCACAGGTGCCCATCCCCAATTATCACATTTATAACACAAAAACAACTCTTAAAGCTCAGGGGAAATCGGGGAAAGATTGTAAGAGCTAGAGGACCAAGACAGATGCCCGAGATAGTCTTCCAAACAACAACAACAACAGAAAAGAAGACATGAAGGTGGGGAGGAAGAAGTGGTGGATCTGGAAGGAGTTGTGAGAAGGAATGGGGAGGAGTGAAATGCCATAAGAATTAATAAAATATTATAGAAAAGATGATCTCATTCAAACAAGGCTACTCATTGATCTTAACATGCTGAATACATCTTGATATAAGTGCAACTATCTTAACTTTCTGTCTCCTGCATCGTCTCTCTTTCTCCCTGCTTCCTTTAAAAGTTGTTCAATTTGTATTTAAAACACCAAAGCCAACAAAGCAAAGAAATAATGACAATGTGTTGTAGATGATTCAAAATTTTTCTTACCTTGAAGTCTGATGATTCTCACACTTCCATGACCTTATTATGCTGTGGTCCTCTTGCAACAACTGATGCAAGTAAGAGAGGTCAAATAACTCAATGCAGATAAGACACAGGGCAACCAAATAATTTGCCCAAGATTGAAGAAATAATAAAGGTAATAGCTGGGACTGAACCTAGGACTGATCCCAGCCTTTTGGCATCCTTCAGTTGTCTTAACAAAGCATTCTGCTGCCTACAGAAGGTGAGTCTAACCTATGATCTCTAAGCTGCATGGAGCTCCAGTGTGGCTATAAATGCAATCAGATACAAGAATCACAATCCTTAAAATATTCTGAGATTTTTGTATGTGGTCAGGATGAAAGCATGTGTGTGTGTGTGTGTATGTGTGTGTGTGTGTGTGTGTGTGTGTGTGTGTGTTTTAACTTGAAATATGTTGCTATTGAATGTAAACTTTGTAAATGGAAGTATCATGCCCCAATATGCATGCTTGTGGTGGAAAAATCTGTTGGTTGGAGATAATAATTTGGGCATTTCATTATCCAGTTATGAATACATCATTTATAATAAACATTGCATTCTTATGAATGAAGAGAGCATAATCATGTTGTATACCATGGATATTAGACTACACTTGAGGGTATTTTAAAATTTATTTTAACTGACACTTCTTGACAGTTGATGGAAAGATTTTGTGATGAGCAAGAATAATAACATATCATGAGGAAATCATAAACCAGAAAAAGCAAAGTCCAATAGTAGAAGCAGAATGTAAGATGTGTATCATATATTCCTGTAGTCTCTGGTAATACTGAGATCATTTTCCTCAAAAAAAAAAACCCACCAACTTATATAACATACTGCAAGCTTTATACCGAGTCATGTTTATAACACTTGCTTTCTAAGAACCTAGTTAGAGCTACTTTTGCAAAAGGGAATTGAAGAAACAGTAGTTTGGAACAGACCCTATGATATCTCCTCTGGACCCCAAACTTCAAATGTTCTACTATTTAAAATGATAATAAATCAACTCAGACTGAGAAGAATATTTATTATATTTGGAATTAACAATAATAAAACTAAATATTGCCTTCTGCAATATTCAGAGTGGAATTTAATGGAAATAAAATGATCCAGTGAAGTCTGATTTTTCTACTTCTTACACTGTCATATTTTTGGAACCAGGATCCCTTTCAGATTGTATTACTTGAAAAGTTGAAATAACTACATTCAAGTGTAAATCAGACTATTTTTCCTGGAGTTAATATCACCACTGTGGCCTAGTTTTACCTCTGTAGTCTTTTTTTTTTTAAATGCACTTAGGCCAGTCTGCTTAAATTAAGGAAAGAAAAAAAGAAATTTCTTCTTTCTTCTATGATGTGAAAACAAGCTCCCTTGCAATAATAAAGGAGTTTGCACATTACAAATTTCCTTTAAACAGGGAGAGATTGTTTTTTACATCAACTTCACTCTTCAGTTAAAAACTAAATACAGTACAGCTGTTGACCAAAGGACAGCTTTTTTCTTCATGATACTCTTCTAAATTAAGGAATGAAGTCTTTGTCTCTCCATTATAATTTTTGTGGGTGTCTTTTAAAAATGAAACATAGATCATGAGTGTAAAGGAAAGCCTTAATACCCTCTGATTTTCAGGAGTCCCCACACAATTGGGGGTATTTATTGTGTAGCTTACAGACATGCTACTCTGAAAAATTGGACCAAGTGATGGACCTCAAAAAGCAGTCACCAACCACCAACCACAAGAACTACATACCTGGGCTATATTTGGAAATGTCTGTGTAGACAAAGCAACATGCTCTTGGAAGGGAAGTGGTAATGAGTAGTGTGGCAGACAATATCTGATTTCACTGTCTATACTGATCACATTTACCAAGTAATTGCCAGTTATTTTCTTTGCAGCCTAGAGCCTCAAGGCCAATGTATTTTCTTTCAAAGTGAAATGAAGAGTTGAGGCATAGGCAGCATTCCGATGCTTTTGTTCCTTATCCTTCTTCCTTCCAAGTTGTTTTAGCACCCAAAATGAGGTTTCCTTGAGTGAGAGCTCCGGGTAGACAGTAAACTGAGTTTCTCCACTTCATTTGTTGTGTAATTTTAAGAGGTTCTGCAGGTTCAGTAGAGCCTCATATAAGATGTGCCTAGGATACAGATGTGTGTGGGGGTATGTGGGTGTGGGTGTGTGCGCATGCGCATGTGCACGCGTATGCACGTGCAACCATATGTGCATGTATCATGCCTGTATGAGTGTGAGTGTATATAGGGATATATATATATATACACAATGGCATGGTAGGATGGGGATATTTTGATGTGTATGAATGAATAAAACAGTTTAATGTTCGACTTGTATTTGAAGTAATTTATGGACTTTAAAGCTCAGATGTTCTTCAAGTGTTTGTCCTCTCAATCTCACAGAATTCAAGAGAAGTCCTTGGCCTCAGACATTCAGCACAATGTGGCAACTGGCTCCCTAGTTCCCAGTTTGTCTCATTCAGTCCTTTCAACATCCCCTCAGAAGCTCCTGCTGTGCCCTTTCTCTACTTGGAAACTGCATCAACATCCTACCCACAGGGGGAAAGTTGCAGACTTAGAAGTGGACTTCTCTCACTGTGCCCCCCTCCCAGTGGTCTCCTTTGGCCATCACCACTCTTGAAGTCACACCAAGTCACTTATAAATTGGCCGTATAGGTATTCTGGCATGTTCCAATATTTTGCCATGCACTGCTTTGATTATTTGATATATAAAAATCTTCCATTCTCTCTCTCCCCTCCTAAGCTCTCTATTGACAAAGTTTCATTAAAAGCTATTCACAAGTTGTTGCAAGGAACATTTTCTGACTGGACATGTCAGTCATATGTACTTCCCTAACACTGTGTGCTTGTAATAAATTGAAATCACTAAATATATGTGCACATCATTGTATATAACACTTATATTTCATATACACACAAGCACAAAGATAGATAGATAGATAGATAGATAGATAGATAGATAGATAGATAGATAGATAGATGTATCGTATGTTGCTTGTAGTCCTGGAACACTCCTCAAGGATCTATTAGCTGGTATATCAAAGATATTGTTTAGCTGTCTGAAAGAACTTTTGTACCAGGAAAAAAAACTCATTTATTTTTTTTACACTTGGCTGGATACTCTACTTCGTGCATATTCTATGCCAGATATGTCTTCAGGGACCACTTAAGGTTTACTTTTGCTTTAGGTTAAAAACAATATGTATGAGAAAAAATAATAACATGACTTCTACCCTTGAAATTTTCATTTGGTTAATTTTTATAGTTTCCAGACTGTTTTGAATGTCTGGAATGATGACTAAGGCAATGTACAATTTTATACAATATTTGAGATGATTGAAAAAAATCTATGCTAAATAATGACTAAGGTTGGGTGAAAAGTAGAATAAAAACTAACACTCACAGCATGAAGATCAATTATCAAATTCATGAGTCAGTTCAACTACAGTTGAAATGCTTGTCTCTTTATAGACTGTCCTCTCCAGAAGGAGCTGTTATGATTCTGATTCTAATGAACTCTTGAAGGACGATCATTTATTATTTTAAGTAAGACCTTATGCCTAGAGGATAGTTCAGGACATGAAAATGCTGACTTAGTCTAGTTCCCTGCTGTGAAAGGCAAAATAAGTGAAATTCAAGTGTGAGGTCACCATATTATCCAAAGCACGATCACTTAGATTAAAGCAAAGAGATAAAAATTAGTCTTGGCAGCATAGTAATAAATAAACCCATGTTAAAGAATTGGCTGAAGATAGGAACATGGGTAGGCTCACAATTAAAACACAGTTGTGAGTCTCCACTGGAACTTGAGCAATGTTGTTTATTTCATAAATTTTAAGAAAATGTGAGCTTTGTGCCAAATGACCTGCAAGGTATTTTGTATTTTTGATTGTGAGCCTAGCCTTTAACAGCTGAGCCATCTCTCCAACATATCCGCTGGGTAATTTGAATAAGGATGTGGAAGTTCTAGGCTGATGATGACCTGAATTCAGTACCTGGGAGCCACACAGTAGAAAGAGAGATTCAACTCCTGCAAGTTGTCCTCTGACTTCTGCACTGCTCTTTGCCTGGCACTCTACTCTCCTCATATGCAACACATAGCTAAAGCTGTAGGCTGAGGAATTTATACGTAAGTGGGAAGGCAAATGATCCATTAGTGGTTACAAGGGGACATTAGGCACAATGAAAATATAAAATGTAATAGGAAAAGTACTTAGTGAAGAAAAAAATCAACAAGGGGCTAAGAATTTAATTCAGATGGGAAGTGCTTACATAGTGTGCAGTCCACAGTAGGTCCCTCTAGGTTTAGTTTTCTTTATTGTATAAACAAACAAATAAACAAATAACAAAGAGAAAGTCAGTCCAAAGATGGCAAAATGGCTCTTTGTAAGAGATATGTCTGCGTTTGAACCCAAATCCTTGTGAAAACTAAACTAAATGAACAAACAAAAACATGAGTTGTATAGAGACTATGGAAGAACATTCCAGAAAGAAACAATGCAAATACAACACACAGAGGTGAGATTCTTGACAACATGCCCTTGGTACATTCAAGAAACCTAATCATTTGGATGGCTAGAATATTGAATTGTTCATAGTTTGAGATTCGGGAGAAATCATGGGTGTTGGCAGATGTCAAATGATAGACAGATGTATATTTTACCAGCTTTGACATTACTGTTTCTAGGAAACAAGAGAAGTGCAGCTGAGAAAATAATGGGAACTGCATTAGTTTTTGTAATAGTAGTATGATGCAATTTTTTATTTAGATTTATATATATACACACACGTGTATGTGTATGGGTATACACATGCTATGGTGTGCATATTGAGGTCAGAGGACAACTTTTAAAAACCAATTCTCAACTTCTGTCCTGTGGGTCTGGAAGATTGAAGTCAGACCATCACGTTGGACTGAGGTTGTATTTGTCCTTTGAGTCTTCCTGCTGGTAATAACATATTGCCTTTTCTGTCTCTTTTGTCTAGTTATAATCTGAATTCTACTTTGTCAGGTATCAGGATAGCTATTTGTTATGGCTGCCTGCTTGATTATGTTTGAAATAAATTTAATCACAAACTCCTGGGCACTGCTGGGAGGGACTTTCTTGATCAGACTATCTGAAGCAGATTATTTGACACCTTTATTAATGAGATGTGATTATTGTAAATGAGAAAGAGCTGTGTCCTATTTTTTCTTTTTTTTTTTTTTTTTGAAAATTTAAAATTCCTTAATTTTTTATTTCTGGTACCACTACCACAATTTACAGACCTAATATACCTGATGTAATGAAAAGAAAAAGAAAAAGAAAAAGCTACAACAGATAAAAGACCTCAGGAATGTACATCTGATTGACACTACATTGCATGAATCAATAGCTGCACTTTTTGCAAACTGTGGCTATGGCAGTCCTGAACAAGAAGGGGTTCCTGTTTAAGCTGCAGGAACTTTTCTGACTTTGGATCATCGCTCCTTCCATGGCAGATTTTTACAGTTCCTCTAATGCATTTAGGACGACTGTCTCAAGGTAACCTGCAGCTTTCCTGACAACGCCTCGCTCTCTCTCCTGCTAAGAACTGTAGCCCTTTTCTGCTTTTTTTTTTTTTAACCTTCTGCTACCATATCCACCACTTCCACCACCAGATCCATAGCCACCACCATAGGGACCGCCTGAGCTTCTTCCACCAAAACTGCCCCCCTTTCATGGGCCCATAATTTGATTGCTGTTGTCCACTATAATTTCCAAAGTCATTGAAATTCCCACCACCACCATAGTTACCTCCACCAAAATTTCCTCCTTCATTGTAGCCATCACATCCTCCTCCACCACCACCATATCCACCACTTTGGTTTCCATATCCTGGTCCACCACCACCATAGCCTCCTCTACTACTGTAACCAGGACCAGCACCATAGCTGCCACCATCACCTCCAAATCTATCATATCCACCATCACCACCTCCATAACTACTGTGCTGCCACCATCTCCACCACCATAGCCTCCTCTTCCACCAAAGTTTCCACCACGACCAAAATTACCTCTACCACCTCCAAAGTTTCCTCCACGACCCATAAAGTTGCCAGATCCACCTCCACGACCTCTCTGTGATCCAGCAGACTGCATCTCTTGTTTAGAAAGGGCCTTTTCCCCTTCAAAGTTATGCCCATTAATAGTGAGGTATTTCTGAACAAAAATTTTATCAACTGTATGGTGATATTTTATTTGTATTAAAATGTTATTTGTATGTTAACAAATAAAGTTGCCTGGGGTCAGAGCTATTAGCAAGCCATAGGAAAGCAGGGCAGTGTGGTGTACGCTTGTAATCCCAGCACTTGGTAGGCAGAGCAAGGTAAGTCTCTGTGTGTTCAGGGATACAGCCATTATTGGATACACATGCCTTTAATCTCAATACCAATCATGGAAAACCTGGAGGTCTATACAGACAGGCCGTGACGAGGCAGTCATGTGGTTGGGTTTATAACCAATGAGAAGACAGAACAGAAATTCTATATAAGGACTTTAACACAGAAAGTAGCTCTCTTTCGGAGAGGTAGGATCACCGCAGGAGGAAGGGTAAGGTTTTAGCTCTTAGCTCTGACCTCTTGGTTTTCTTCTTTGCATTGGTTCTGTGTTTCTTATTTAATAAGAAGGTTAGTTACATCTACACAACTGTGTCATGATCATCAAAAGTTACAAAAGCAAATCCTCTCTTTTTTCCACTCTGCCTGTCTTCCATAACTTCTATGGTTTCAATTTTGCCATACTTTTCAAAGTAGTCTCTCAGATTATGTTCTTCTGTACCTTCTTTGATACCACCAACAAAAATTTTCTTCATGGTTCAATGGGCACTGGGCTTTACAGAATCCTCTCTAGAAACAGCTCTCTTTGGTTCCACCACACGCCCATCAACCTTGTGCGGCCGAGCACACATTGCAGCATCCACCTCTTCAACACAAGAGTAGGTCACAAAACCAAAGCCCCTGGAACATTTTGTTTAAAGAATCTCTCATTACCACACAGTCTGTAAGTGTGCCCCATTTCTCAAAATGTTCTCTTAAGCCATCATCTGTGGTTTCAAAGCTTAGACCACCAACAAACAGCTTCCTCAACTGTTCTGGTTCCTTTGGATCATGGCCCTCCATTTTGAGACTGGACTCGCCTCTTCCAAATTGAGTTCAATATGTATGTCCTATTTTTTAAAACAACTTTCTAGACTCAGTCTCTCCTACAAGGCATTCTGTATTATTATTTTATTTTTTAATTAAAATATAATTTCATCATTCTCCTTCTCTTTATTCCTTCTACCTCCTCTCATGCACTCCCCATTTCTCCCTCTTGAAATCATTACATATATATATATATATATATATATATATATATATATATATAAAACTATGTATGGATACATATTTTATATATACTAATATATCTTATATATTTATATACTTAACACATATATATAAAATTACAACCAGTGAAAAGCAATGAAGAAGGTAATTTTATTACCAGCAAGAAGACTCATTAAGCATGTATGTGTGTGTGTGTGTGTGTGTGTGTGTGTGTGTGTATGTGTGTATGCTTGGACAAATACATTTATATATGAGTGTGTATATATATATGCATATACATACATACATGTATCCTACACAGTCCATTCAGTCATATATATATGTGTGTGTGTGTGTGTGTGTGTGTGTGTGTGTGTGTGTGTGTGTGATTGATTTCAGGGCTGGCCACAGAGAAGTGTCAATCATGATACCTCAGCAATATGACTACCAAAAGAATACCTGAAGAAATATAACACTAATAGACATGTTAACAGGGAAAAGGGAAATCCCAAGGGTCATCAATCCTCAGTGAAGAATCATAGACAACTAAGGAATCCAGAGAATGGAAGAAATAGTCCTTCTCAGGATGAACCATTAATTGGCTATCCAATAACAAGTGGTCTGAGTCTTCTGATTAGAGACTTGAGACCATTAACATTCAGATTTATCATTTAAGGATTTGTACTAATTCCACTCATTCAGTAGTTTTGAGCTGTTTTATAATTTCCTAGTCTTTTGCTTCTCCACTTTCTGAATACTATATTCTTTCTCACAACCTCATATGCTTATGCCTTCTCTCAATGTGTAGGGTTATATTAAGTAACTTCTGTAATTCTGACTTATTAGTGCTCACTCTTCTAGTTTTTGTTCATTATGAAACGTTTTTATGTTTTCTTCATTTATGAAGGATAGCTTTGCTGGGTACAGTAATTTGAGCTGCTAGTTATTTTCTTTCAAGACTTGAACTATATCATTTCATGTTACTCTGGCTTTCAGAGTTTCTGTTTGGAAATCTGCTGATATTCTGATATTTTTGCCCTTATGTGTGACTTGATGATCCTCCTAAGTAATTTTCAATAGTCATTCTTCATGTGTATACTTATTGCCTTATCTATAGTGTGATATGGAGAGATTCTTTTCTAATCTTGTTTGCTTGTCTTGGTGACATAAGGAACTACTTTCCAAAGATTGGGGACATTTTCTGATATGATTTCACTGCATATACATTAAGCTCTACTCCTCTTTATTCTATGCTATGATATGTAAGTTGGGTCATTCAATGTTGTTCTACATAGTTTTTATATTTTCCCACTGTTCTAAATGTTTTTAACTTTTTATATTCTGTTTTCTACTCATTCCATCCTAAGGTCTAGGCTTTTCACTGAGTATTTTATTTTACTTATTATCTCCATAGATTTATTTTTCTTGTATTTCTATTTTTTATTGAATTTCTCTTTTAAAACCTGTGATGTCTTCTATATTTTATTCACAGTTTATTTCTATTTTTCTTGAATTTATGGGAGTTTCATCATGCCATCTTATTTCATTAAATGTTCTCATAATCTTGCTTTGAATTCTTCATCTGGGACTTGTATGATATTTTGTTTGTGTTCTGACATATAAAGCTTGCCTGGAGATCAGAGGGCTGAGCTAACCACTAGTTAACTATAGAGGCCAGTCAGAGGTGGCACACACCTTTAATTCTAGCACTTGGGAGAAGGAAGCAGGAAGATCAGGAGTTTAAGGTCACCCTAAGCTACATGAGATTGAACCAGTCTAAAAGAGAAACAGCCAGAGCTGGGTGGTGGTGGCTCACACCTTTGATCCCAGCACTTGGGATCCCATGCCTTTGATCCCAGCATGTGGGAGAATCATGCCTTTGGTCCCAGAACATGGGAGGTTCATGCCTTTAAACCCAGTACAATTGGTAGGTGGGGACATGAATATAAGGCAAGTGGAGACAGGATCTCAGCCACTCATTCAGTCTTAGGATTCATAGAGACAGGACCCCCCACAGCCCACACCATTCAGTTTGAGGATTCATAGAGGTAAGAAATGACTGTGGCTGCTCTGCTTCTCTGATCTTTGACCTTTCACTCTTGATATCTGACTCCGGGTTTTTATTGTTAAGACTAATTAGGATCATAATATAGGGATTTTATATATTTCAACATCATTTGAATCCATTACTATGGAATTGCTATATTTTGTAAAAGTAACGTTGCCTTGATTTTTTTTCATATATTTTATACTTTTGCATTAGGACTCCTCATTTGGTTGGATTGTTCTTAGTGTAGGTATTCATGACAGGGTTAAGGTATAAGTTCTTCCCATTAGATTGGGAAAAGAGCTCAGCAGCTAAGCACTGAGCCAATATACTCAGGTCATGGAGCCTAATCTACTCTGAGAGCAGAAGACTAAGTAGGCAGACGTGTAGATTCTGACTGTCTGCTATCTAGCTTTTCCATCTACACAGTTGTGTTTCAAGTGTAAGGCAATCAGTCTACAATAAAGGCTAATAGAAAATATTTGTGGTGTACTTGAATCCAAATCAAGGATCATGTGAAAAACAAGCACCAGTGCAAAAATGCACCAGTGTTAATACTGACTCTTTTTCTTTGAAGACCAATGAAAGATTGTGTGTGCATCCTCCAGATGTTCAAATTCTAATCTCCTGCTCTTTATTCTTGGCAACATTCCAAGAGGAGAACCAATACATTCAGATGCTTTGGGGTTGTCATGTTCCAGTCACACCTAGAAAGTGTATAATCTTGAGTGTAACATTGACATTTGTTGTCCATAAATTACCCTATAAGTATGTGTGCATTCAGTTGTCCATTCACAACCAAGAAACAGCTCTTGTGATGAAAGATATTATTGCTGTCAAGCTAGAGTAGGGAGACAGGCATTAGTATGTTGTGTGCTTGGTTTTCCTAATACACCAAAAACCCAGCAGTGAATTTCACTGACCACAAAGAAGGACTAAGCCATCTAGAAACTGACAAGAATAAGCCAATAAAACCGTTGAGCAATGCTGGGTAAGGGAACTGAAGAGGTATCAAAGGAAGCATTTTTTTTTCTGTATTTCACAATTGACAGAAAAATTAAGACTAGATTCAATCTATATTTCTAAATATTTACCATCCTAAGGATTTGGCTCTATTGTGCCTCATTTTCTATATATATATATATAATTAGTTTTAGTTATTTTCAGTTTTTTATTTAGAATACATACATCCATATATATGTGTATATATATATATATATATGTATATATGTTCAAGTGTATATTTAAATGTCAGTTAGATATGTTTAAAGGATACTGCTTCAAGCTGGGTATGTACCTCTACAAGCAGAATATGTAACTTTGTACAGACATTGCATCTTATTTATCTCAATTGATCCAACACAATCATCAGATACAAAAGCTCATGCCACTAGTGTGATGTTCAGAGCCTAGTAACATGCAGGCCATACATTAGTTTGAAAAAAAATCAGTGATTTAAATATACACATACCTCACATTCTCTTTCTTTGGGTTTTCCTACACTTAATGATCATTACCATTGCCAGCATCAACCTGTCCCTCAGGTCAACTTGATAGTTGCAATGATTTTAGGTAAATGTCTTTTTGAACCTTTTCTGCTTGTTGGGAGCTATTGCTGTGTGTTCCTCAGGTGTTTTCCAGCCTCTGTGTTCTGTGATCTGGGATTTTGACTTTTGAGGAAAACACCACCTAGGACTCCCTTGTTTATTACATTCTGTTGACTACAGCCAGTTACAGTCACCAAAATCAGATTGAGAAGGACAGAATATTAACTCTTTCTTCTCCTGAGTAATCACTAAGGAGGCAGAGGCCTTCTCTCTGTATAACTGTTGCTTCTGCTGAGGTACAAGTTCCCATAATTCCTTGGGTTTCTGATCTTTCCTGTTTCTGATAACTATATCTTCTCTCTATGTCCTTTGAGGTATCAAGACTTCTGCAATTTCTAAGTCTCTGTACACTTTGAATTCCCTCTTTATGTCTTTAATCTACTGTAACTTCACTTGGCTTCTATCTGTGAACTCTGCTTTCTTACAATATCCTTAGTGATTCAAACAGATAGAAAATAATCTATAAACGTAATACAAATGCTTATTAAATAAAATAGTACTAAATGTATGGCCATATATGTGTAATTATTTAACCCTATGAAGAATGAATTTTAGATTGAATATTTTAATTATAAAGGAAATTTATATGTAAAAATGTTAAGCAGAAGTCAAACAAGGATATATTTGGTAATGTCACAAATCAAAATCTTCAATTAGACTTCTGTTAGCTCCAAGGAATCTCAATCCATATGTATTCTACTACAAGGATCCTCTCTGTACACTATTGCTAACACTTACCACTTACATTTTGAATACATCCTTGCCTCACTTCCATTCCATCCTCTTTAGTATATCCTAATGGTCACTCAGGAGTGAGCAGAATTCTATACTTTCATAAGACTTTGTGAACTTTCAGGGTTTAGTAAACAAGACCTTTCCTAAATAGATACTAGGTTAGTTGCTGTTAGTGAATATAAACTATTAGTCTGTTGTTTAAAAGTTGGCAAACTCAATCTTTGTTTCTAATCTAACTAGGCAGGTCTGACTATACCGTTGAAGTTTTTTGATTTTTAATTTTTTTTCTTTCAGCTGCTCCTCATTGTTCAGTGCACATGGATTTGGCATTTGTTTTTCCTCTCAGTGGGAACACTCAGAACTGTGGGTGGCCTCTCTTCAAACCTCCTGTTTGAAATGAAGTTGAGGAGGAAGCATGGTGCTTTCTCAAATAGAGAGAGACCATCTGTTCTCTTCCATAGAGAATAAAGCAAGAGTGAAGATGGACCCAGGGAGAGTTCATTTGTCCCCTTCTCCTCCCCCACTCACCAAGCCCATTTTTCCCTCATCTAATGGTCCCTTAGCAGACAAAGAGGCAGACCCTCTGCTTTAAATCATGTGCTCTTCCTGCCAGATGGAGACACTGGGACATGATACCATCAATTACTTGCCAGGGAAATTGTGTTTCTTTGCTGTTTGGGATTTCCAAAGGAAATAAGAAACAATTCCATTTAGTTACCTGTCTTTCTATCTATCCTCCCTTCTCCAAGAAAGGGCTCTTCTGTCCAAATTGAATTTGTCTTGCTGTGCTCTGTGTCACTTTTCTCCTTATACTTCTGTCCCTCAAGAGACTTTTTTGGGGAAGATGCTACACACACACACACACACACACACACACACACACACACACACACACCTCTACACCCCCCAGAAAGGCAACCCACAACAGACCAAAGTAATGATTATACCCAAGTCCAACTAAGTGAACAATGAGTTTCTATTGAGGTTTCATCCTGAAGTGTGACTGAGGAGTTACTTACAGGAGCAGGGATTATTGGACAGTAGCTACATCACCAAATAGATCACTACCATATGAGTGACAACACAAAATTTGAATTCCTGGAGCACTCTACACAACTTGCAGCCTGTTTGACAGGTCAGAGGAACCTCCTGTCTGCTTCTCACCAAGTTAGAGTCTTCTCTGGCAACTGAGTCCTGATTCTAGAACTGACACAGAAGTCCTCTGAATCCTTCTAGCTTCAGTATTACCAGACTGGTGATGTTCTGTTTGTCTCCTGAGTCTCATGTGCCTCTAGGTCCCTCCTGGAGGGAGTATTTCAATTCTGAAAACCCTGCTGTACATCAACTTCTCTTTGGCATTTTGCCTCAGTCTTACAAACAATAGCCACCAGCATTTCTTTCAAAACATAAAAACCATGTAAATAGATCACATGCATAAGGACACACACACACACACACACACACACACACACACACACACACACACACAGACACACACTGTCCTATTGGCTTCCTTTTCTTCTGTCTTAAAAATCTCTGGGTGAGTTTTGCTCATGAGGACACCCTCCAGTTCAATCATAACTTAGATTATCTGTGTGATTTTCCAGACCTGACCCCAGCCTTGAAATTCAGTCTTCCCTTGAGTTCTATGGCCCTCTCATTCAGGCTCTATTTCAAAATGTCTGTGGTCATCCTTAGCCTTCTCCAGGAACCACTCTCCACACCCATGTGTTAAATAACAACCTTGAGTGTTCTCCTGAGGGTGGTTAGTGCTGGCTCTGCAGAGGCTCAGCAGCTAGCCTGACACTTGAGAGATGCTGCAAACTAAACATAGTCTGAACACACCCCAGCATAGCATATGTCCTGAGTAAGCACACATTGCTTCTCTTGCATCTAACCCTTCCTCAGTGAATCAATCCATCCTGATTTCAGGTGCATGAGAGAGAAAACCTAAGCCATGGAATAACCTCCTTTATCTTCACTGTCATATCCAAATTAGCTTGATAACTGGGTATTGTAAATGCCCTGAAATCCATCTGTGGGTCTGGGGAAATGAAGTGGAAATAGAGCTTGTCATGCAAGATTAATGGCTCAAGTTGGAATCCACCCATGGATGTTGGAACATACTGGCTTAATCTTGTGCAGGTCTTATGCAGGCAGCATCAACTATTGAAGATTCATAGGTACAGTAGTCGTATCATGTCTAGAGGATACTCTAATACAGCTGTCCTCCCCATCCTCTGACTGTTACAGTCTTTCTGCCTTGTTGGTATGGGGTGTGACATAAATGTATCATTGAGCACTCAATTATTGTCTGTCCTTTGACAAGTTGTGTATCTCTGTATGGCTTTCATCAATTGAAAATAGAAGTTTCTTTGATTGGTGCTGAGAACTGCATTAATCTGTGAGTATATGAATAAATATTTAGATGCTTGATACTATATGTTTGATTCTATGTTCATTTTGGAAGGTAAGAGCAGTGATTTCTCCCCTAAAGACTATGGCCTTCCATCTAGGATGCTTGGCCAGGTTTGCAGTCTTGTACTGGTTAGTTTTGGTCAACTTTCCTCAAACTAAAATCACCTTGGAAGAGGAAACTTTATCTGAGGAATTGTCTTCATCAGAGTGACTCATGATCACATTTGTAAACATGCTCACATTTAAATATTTATATGGGAGGCTCTGCCCATTGAGGATGGTGTTATCCCTTCGAAGAAGTTCCTGAGCTATACAAGAGAGCAAGCTGAGAAAGCCATTGAAATCAATCAATAAGCAGTGTTCCTCCATGGTCTGTGCTCCAGTTTCTACCCTGATTTTTCTTGGTGATGGATTATTTCCTGGAAGTGTAAGATGAAATAAATCTTTTCCTCTATAAGTTGCTTTTGGACACTGTTTTATCATAGCAATCAGGACTGCCTCAACTTGAGGTGAACAAGGATGGCACCAGTGGACATGCCAGGGTGGGCAGGGAAAAAGCCACAAGGCCTCAACCCTAGACAAAGAATTACAGAAAAATGAGGGAAGTTGAGAATAGAGGAGATGGCCTTCCCCAGGGAAGAGCACACCAATTGGTTATTCAGTGTCAAATGGTAAGCCCTGAAAATATACATCCAAATAAAATTATATAGAATGAACAGTTATATTTATGAATATGTGTGTGTGTGTGTGTGTGTGTGTGTGTGTGTGTGTGTGTGTGTGTGACCACAGAGGGTTTGTAGGGATTAAAGGGAAAGGAGAAATGTAATTAAATTATAATCTCAAAAATAAAATTAAAAAATCAAGCAAACTAAGATAAGTACCAAGCCAATGGTTTAAATATTTGATGAACTGTGATTTTTTTCCCTTTGTCACTATGGTTGTATTGTCTTACTCAAGAAGACTTTGTCTAACCATATGTATCCTGTATTTTGTCCCCAAAATTGTATAGTTTTATCCTTTCCATTCCAATCTGTGATAGAGTTAGAGTTAATTTTTGCTGTAGACACTATTTTTTTCTTATATTGAATTGGTTAGGCACTGGTATTAAAAATCAGTTGACCAGGGCTCCAAGTACATACTGCAAAATACTTAGTTCTTTGTTATCAATCTTTATGTATATTCTTAAGATAGACAAATGTCCCCTTTCTTCAATGTTATAATTAGCTTTGACTTAGGAGACAGGAGTACTTCCACCACCATCTTTTACTAAATTGTTTCAGATCCTATGAAACACTTGAACTTCTCTGTGGATTTAGGGATGAGTAGTCAACTTCAAAAAAAAAAAAAAAACATTCACAATGCAAAAGCTTGCTAGGAATTTTTATCTGAATTATATTACATCAGTAGATCAACATGGCACTTACCAGGCTCTTAGGAAATATGAAGTCTGCTGACAGTACCAGGAAAACCAAGGTTCCCTTTTGAGGGGGATTTCTTAATCTCACTAATAAAATAATTTAGAAACTGACTCTAAAGGAAGCTCAAGGAAAATTGTCTTAGAGTAAGAGAAAAATAACAGGGCAGATGAGCTGTAAATCTTCTAGGCTCCAGGACAAAGGAGTTGGAGATGTCAGAGACAGAAACACAGTTTGCAGTGAAGATCAACAAGAGAAGATTGTAGCTTCAGAGAAAGAGTGAAAAGGCTCAGGGTGCCAGAGAAAGCACACCTGGCCTTTGGCTAGTGTCCACAAAAGGGACAAAGAAAAGTAAAACAAAGAGCTCTGCTTTTCTGAGTTCTGAATCAAACAGCAGACCGGCCAGTGCCCTCACCCTCTGTGCAAAAGGCTGTGAACTGCTGGGAGGCCCTGCTGGTTAGAGGCTGCAGTCTACCATGACCTGGCAGCTCTCTCCAAGCTCAACAACATGGAGGACATCCCACTACCCACCTTATGCCTCTGCCCCCCATCCTTTTTACCCTCCTATCCTCCCATCCCCCAGGTGGAGGGCTTCCTTCTCCCTACCTGACTTTATTTGGAGAATGTCTCTAGGCCCAGATGCCTGACTTATCTCTAGTGTGATCCTTGACACAGTTCCCTGCAGAATCTTTCCCTCTGGTGCCTATATGGTTATAAGACATCATGTTAGGAGCTTTGCTATAGGACTCTGCTGCCACATAGGGAGCCTTATGATACAAGCATGATGTTGAATGCAAATTAGGTGGTGTACCAGCCACAATCCCCAGCCTTTATATCTCCTTCCTCTCTGGAATAAAGCTGAGCTGGAACACTGAAGCAGTCTCCTGGAAGGCTATTTCCATTGTACCACAGGCTAGACAAGGCCCCGCTTGTCATTTCTGCCTTCTCTGCCTTTGTGACCCAGTGGCCAATCAACCACAAAGAAAGAAGGAACCCAAGGTGAATATCTTCTCTGAGAGGAGGCTTCTAGGAAGAAAACACCATGATCTTGGTACAGGGATAATTATTCTTCCTGGTTCTTCTTGTGTAGATTGGAATGCCAAGGCTCTACCCAGAGCTGAAGAAGGAACTTAGAACAAAGCCCATATACTTTCTCTTTTTCTGCATGGTAATTTGGATTCCTAGAAATGGAAAGACTGATGTTTATATCTCTAGTGTCATCGAGGAAATGGGAGGTGTCGTCCAAATCTTCAATAGTTTAGCATTGATCCGTGAAACACTGAGTGTTTTCTTTGTTTCTTTTGTTATTGTTGTTGTTTGTTTCACTCTATGAAGTGCGATCATAATTAGTCTCAATAATAAAACCCAGAGTCAGATATTTAGGTAAAAGCTGAAAGACCAGAGAAGTAGAGCAGCCAGCCACTTGAGACTCCTTATCTCTACAAAATCGCAGATAACATGGAGCAGATCCTGTCTCCACCTGCCTTATATTCCTGTCTCCACGTGTGCTGAGATTAAAGGTACCAAGTTCTGGGAGCAAAGGCATGAGATTCCAAGTGCTTGAATTAAAGGTGTGTGCCCACTACAGCCCAGTTCTGTTTCTCTTTTAGATTTGATTCAATCTCCTGTAGCCTAGGGTGGCCTTGAACTCCCGATCCTCTTGCTTCCTCCTCCCAAGTGTTGGGATTAAGAGTGTGTGTCACCACTGCCTCTATGGTTTATTAGTGGCTAGCTCTTCCCTCTGATCTCCAGGCAAGCTTTATTTGTCATAACACAAACAAAATATCATACAACAAATCTATTTGAGTTTAGTTAATTAGTGTTTGATAACTTACATAGTATAATTTTGCAATACTTCTGTTTATTGTATTTCTAAATATTTTATTCTTCTCTATACTCCCACAAATACAATTTTTGTCATTTTCATATTAGATATTTATTGCAAATATGTAAAAATAAAATTGGTTTTTGCATATCAACCTTACATTATACAAATTTACTAAACACGTTTCTTGGTTCTAAGCAAGCTAGTATTTGGTGCAGTAAGAAATGAAATAAGTGAGCAATAAGGGTCTTTTGATGGACATTTAGACACAAGTCAAAGGGTGGAAAGATGCATCATTTGTAACAGAAGTGAATAAATAACCTTCCCCTTAGAATTCAGGTAATCTTAGTGTTATTGGGCCAGTGACACAAACCAATGCCTCTTATAATAAGCACTTTGTTGTATTAAACAAATTGAGAGATAGATAGATAGATAGATAGATAGATAGATAGATAGATAGATAGATATAGATAATTTTTCATTTATGCAATGAAATGATATATTAGGGTATACGACTTGAAAAATATCAACAAAATGTAGCCTTCTCTTAAAGACCAGACAGTCTAGTGATATATATGTGTAATGAACATCAGAATAATCAAACAGCGGCACTCATATCAGCTGTATGGGTGTGATTCATGCTTGTAACCCTAGCACTCTGGAGGCTGAGGCAGGCAAATCACCTGCCTGGTACACAGACTGAGAACCTCTGTCTCAAAACACACAGTTATACTCATTCCTATTTATATTACTTATATTGATATAATGTGAAATGGTTACTAAGAGGCTCCAGAACAGAACATGAATTTTCTCTTGGAAGATACTTTCCTTTCTCCCCCTTTTCAGTGTTATTTTCCACAAGGCAAGTATACTTGGGATTAGTAGGGAGGAACTCTACAGCCCTGTGTTGTTTCAGTGGTTGAAATATGACATAAAGTGAAAACCCTAAGTTCAAATTGTCTGGCTGTTTACGGGAATCCCACCTCCAGAGAACTGGCATGAGAGTGCGAGGTTACACGTCTGTATTAACTCTGGGGATAAATGCTTGCTTGCTAAGTGTAACACAGGCTATACATTTCCTCATGAAATTGTTCTCAAGGTGAAATGGAATATCTGAGCTGGGGTTTATAAGATATATTTAGAAAGGGACAAATTACATCAGAGCCAGCTTCACAACTTGTGCTGAGAAATTTGCAGCAGAGACATAGGCTGACATGATGACATCTTCCTGAATCCCTGCTGGGTAGGAGAGCACGATGATTCTGTGTGGGATCTCTTCGTCTCTGTCTCTGTAACTCCATTCAGCTGAGCTCTTTGTGCAATGATTTCTTACTGCACACATTAATTCAAGCCCAGTGATGGGCTTTTTGCTTACACTATTTATTTGTGAAGTCTATTTCGGCATCACTGGCCGAGCAAGGGAATGAGTGCCCACCTAAGATGTGTGAGAAAAATCACGAGAAGAGAAGAAGGCAAGTCTTACTGAGGGGCCCCCGGATAATAATGATTTATTAGATAGAGGACTGGAGAAGGCTTCCGAAGGACTGCCACAGCCAACCCTCTCCCTCCTTTCATTGTAATGGACACAAAGGAGACGTTTTCTTTCAATACCTATTTGCCACAGCTTCCTAAAAATTAAACCATATTCCTGGAATTAGACGAGCCACCTACCCATTAAATTCATTAGCAGAGGCTTTTCTGAGATACTGTATTAAATGACTTGGAGGAGTACCAAAACTTAGGAAGAGAAAGAAAAGAAAGAAGGAAGGAAGACGAAGAGAAGGAAAGGAAAGGGGTGGAGGGAGAAGAGAGAGAACTGAGGAAAGGAAGGAAAACCAGAAAAATAACTTTTTTCCTGAAATAGATAATTCTGATAGGATTATAGGGAAAAAAATCCCTCAAAATAAATAAGCAGCAGCATATTCCCATTTTACGACTGAGTAAACTTGCCATAGTGGAAGACCAAGGACACAAAAAGACATTTTCTGTGCCCTTAGACAAGTTAATGATGTTGGGACAGACTCCGAGTTTAACGGGACCACTGGCATAATAAGAAGGTTAAATTGTTATTTAAGCAACAACTCTTTTCTAAGTGTGAAAGCTAGTAAAAGCAGGGCCTTTGCTTTTATGGATATAAAGAGGGACAAATGGCCAGTTATAGCTGCACTGTCCCCTTGCCAGGATGGATACTGCTAAGCTTTAGCTCAGCTGAGGACCTTAATGTGTTTGGATATGCACAGTTGGATCTGGAAACAAAAATGAGATTATGAGCTCAGAGGTTATAGAATGTTGGGGCAAGTTTTTGCTTTCCTTGGGCTTGAAGTTGACTGTGTGCCCAATGGTATATAAATCCTGAGGAGTGGGGAAGACTTAGCTTCGTACTTGGAGGCTTTTAGGAAAAACACAGACTTGTCCAACCCTCAAGACTCAGTGGATTTGTGTATTCTATGAAGCCTTTTGCTGCACGATCTAGAACAGCAATCTATTCTGGGCCTCACCATCATCTTGCACACATTACATTAAAATTAAACTGTGTAAACAAGAAAACATACGAAACTGACTTTTGTTGTACATGTTGTACACAAAGAGTTCATTCTTGTGTCTCAACTGTCTCCTCTATCAAAGAAAAACCTAACAAGCTTAAGATACTGAAAATGGAAGTTTCCTTATTGAGGGATGGAGACGGGACAGATCGGTAGAATGTTGCTAGGATGGATACATCTGCAAAATAACTCCTGTACCTAAGGTTCAGGAAACATTGTAGAAGAGGGAGTGGAAAGATGGTAAGAGTCAGACGTTCAGAGAGTGTTCTGTGAGATGGTGTCTCCTAAGAATGTCAGAAACTACACCCATAAAGTCTCACCAATATGATTAACATGATTGCCTAAACAAGAACTGAACAAGGACATCAGCAACAGAAATGATAATGTGGATAGGGGAAAGTTCAGGAGGCTTCAACCCTACACACACACACACACACACACACACACATACAAAGAACCTACAGGCAACTAGGGAATACTGAGAGTGGGAGAAATAGTTTTCTCTGGAGAAGAATACACCTGTTGATTACAAATGTGTGTGTGCGCGTGTGTGCATGTGTGAATATAGCAACAATTAATGGGAGAGAAAGGCTATAAATTTTAAAGAGAACAGGGATAGTTATATGGGCTATTTGGGGGAATGAAAGGGAAGGAAGAAATGCTATAATTTTATTATAATCTCAAAAATTAAAGACCTCTTACAATTGCCAGACCAGCCAAGTATATATCTGGAGCATAACTGCTTCCCATGACTCATGGAGACATAGAAGTCTTGTGGAACTCAGGGCTGACCCAGCAACAGGCACAGCTCATGTGTGGGGACCCAGGAGAGGGAGGGGCATTTGCTCATAAGCCAAGCTCAGATGGGACTGCTAAGTTTCAGATGAAGCACAGACTGACCACAGTTAATAGCTGTCCTTCATGACATCAGTGCTTTGTGTACTCTCTTAGTGATTACTCACATTTGCCCAGAAATAATTAAAAGGTAGCACACAGCTCCACTCTTCACAACATCTATAAACCCACTTAACCCGAGAGCATTTCATCAACTTTAATTTTTCTCCTCTGAGATTCCCATCACTAAAGTCAGCCTGATAAAAAAAAAAGAGAAGCTTAATTCATGTGTGTAGTTCTTGTCTCAGAAACTTTCATTTCTCTCTCTAGCACCTTCCACCATGAACCCAAATTCTGTATTTCCAGGTAAGTTCACTCTGTCTAGCAAAACTCTGTGTTCTTGACTTTTCCAAGGTCGTAAATCCTTGTCTCCAATACTTTTTTATACAAATATTTTATTTCTGTTTATTCTTATCATACCTTCCATACTTTTTGTCTGCAAGAAGATTCTGGACAATTTTAAATACGATTTATTTTCTTATTAGGAATTATCAGCAAAAATTAATCCTATCAGCACTGTTGGTTATAAATTTAGAGACAAATTTCATTTTCTTATAAGAGTAAAAAGAAGTTTAAGGAGCAGGGGACAAAATAAACCCTTCCATGAATAGCCAAGGAAAAGGGTAGCCATCTCCTCACTCATTAGTGCCAAGCAAAAGACAGGTTAAAAAAAGAAAGCTTAACAGATTTGTCTAATCCAAGTTTATGTAATCAAGGAACTTTCAGAAATTGAGACCCATAGTCCCTGGGAACATTGTTTTTCTTTGTTTGTATGTTTTTTTCTGTTCAGGTTTGAGGAAGAATGGACAGCTATATAGAAATGTAATATGGTTTGATTTTATTGTTAAAGACTGAAGAGGAATCCCAACAAAACCTGATGGCTTACATCCTTCTTAGTCTCTCCTCACAGGACTCCCTCCCCTCAGGCATAAAACTGAGTATCCACAGACTTTATCCCACTTAAACCAATCTCTCTCTCTCTCTCTCTCTCTCTCTCTCTCTCTCTCTCTCTCTCTCTCTCTCTCTCTCTCTCTCTCTCTGTGTGTGTGTGTGTGTGTGTATGTCAATAATTTCTTCTGTTTTATTTTTATACCCCTGTATTTGAACCTACAGAAAATATTACTTTCCATATTTTTGACATTTTGGAATGTTTTGAAATGAATGCTACTGCTCAGATAACTTTATGTAAAAATATTTTTAAAATAACACCATATAAAATTGATCAAATGATTATATAGTCACAAATATGCATGCATTTTATTAATTTCTTCCAGTTTACTTGAGTACATAATAAAAACTGCTTGAACAGTTGCATAGTTTCAAAGTGTGTCTATGTGATATAATCAAAGATAATTTAAATTTCCACAACATGACATATGTGAATATCTCACTCTTTATTCTTTCACCTGACCATGAATACGGGGGAAAAACTCACAAAGAAAAAGACCATGCAAATACCCAAATATCTGAAACTTAAAGACAAGTTGCTTACTTCAGGTTTTTAAAATTCAGTCATCTATAGCAGCAATAAGATTATTTTACTTCCCCAAAGGATACTGTCTTCATCTTTACCCTGAAAGATATGATGTTGGTAAACCTACTACATCTTCATTGCAACGTTCTCAGCATTACTTTTTAAATTAAACTTAATTTTATGATGAGTATTTTTCTTGTAAGTATGTCTGTATACCACTTGGATACCTGGTAGATATGGATGATCCTGTTGGATCCTCTGGAACTGGAGTTAGAGATGTTTGTGAGCCACAATGTGAGTGCTGGAAACTGAACCTGAGTCTTCTGGATGAGAAGCCAGTGCTGTTAACCATTGAGGTATCTCTCCAGAACCTCATCTTTATTTTTTACAACTCTTCAGAAATCTGATTTCATTCTGAGCCTTACTAATTTATATTCCCTTATATTAATATTGCCTCTTTTACCATCAAAGGAAATAATTAGATCATTGGTTCTCTAAATTTAGGTATGGGAAATAATTTGATAGAAAATATTTTTCAAACTTCAGGGGAACCAGTTTGTATCTATAATCACAGGTATTTTCCCTGGGTTTGAAATAAAACAGTGTATACACACAAATCTAAAAATTATTATAGAAAAACCTATCATTTCTCTTTTCTACAGTGGCAATTGGCTCAGAGTAAATATTTGTTTATTCAGTAATTTATTTAAAATACTCTAAAAAAGGAACTTGGGTTTTAGAGCAAGCTTTTGGTTTGCTAAGCAAACTCCCACTTGGCCACAAAGTTCTTTGTAGCTACATGAATGCATTCCCTAAAAAGGATGAAAAATAAAACTTGTTTTCATAAAGCTTTCCATTTAGGCAGGATTTAAAGTAACCTAAACTAAAATGTTAAAACTCTGTTTGGGGAAGGTTGTTCTTTTTCCTGTGACAGATTCTACCTCACTAAGTGTTTCATCACTGATGCAGTTATGAGGAAGTTGTACTGTGGTCCAGATGAGGATGGCATGTGGTCCCTTTATTAACCATCATCTGATGACATCTCAGATTTGTACCATACCTGAGGGTACAGACTCTACATTTCTGGCTACCTTGGAGATTCTTAAACTAGTCAGAGAAAATGTTTTTGTTTTCAGGTGAAAGACACTGGAGATTTATTTACTGAGATTGAGATGTGAGGTTTCCCTACAATTGTAGGGAAGACACACACACACACACACACACACACACACACACACACACACACTGACACACACGTACATACACACAGAAGGAGGGAAGGAGAAAGAGAGAGAGAGAGAGAGAGACTCAATCCATCTATATCACTAATAACATTACTGATACACACAGACACACAAACTATAATTTGAGAACTGATTTGAAAATTTGATATTCTAATAGAGTATCTTTCTCTTCTACTTGACCATAACTTAACCTTGGCCTGACTGGAACAAAAGTCCAAAAATCATGAGACCCTATTGAGTAAATGTGAAAACATTTTTTGAAATTAAAATCTGATTGCATCATTTTCTCTTTTCCACTATCCACCCCAAATCCCTCTAATGCACTCCCTTTTTTGCTTTCTCTCAAATTTATGACCTCTTTTGCTTTAATACAGATTAGAGAATATTATATATATATATATATTACATAAATATAATATTCTTATATATATTAATTTTGTATATATATAAAATAATACATTAAAGAAAAATAATAAACACACACACACACACACACATATATTCTGCTCAGTCTGTGAAATGTTACTTGTATGCACATGATTTATACTGACCTAATTCCTTTTTGTTGTTTTGGTTTGGTTTGATTTCATTTGTGTATGTTTGTGTTTAGTTGGTTGCTTGGTTTTGTTTGGTTTTAGAGATGACTTTCATATAGTCCAGTTTGGACTCAAACAGTACATATCTGATCTTAATACGTATCATGAAATGTTTGTTATCCTTTCCTTGCCTCTCAAGTGCTGGGATTACATTTCACACCAAGCTGTTAGATCTTGTTTGTGTTGTTGTTGCTGTTTTATTAACCATGTCATGCCTCACAAGCTTTAAGGCATGCCAACAACAGTCACAATTTTTCAACACAACTTGAAGCTACTCAGTAGTTTCAGAAGCAGACCTGAGATTCTGCGTTTTTCAAAGCTTCCTGAAGGTGATTCTGCTGCTGCTCACTGGGACGCACTTTAAATAGGTGGCTTCAGAACAATTAAAATAAAATGCCAAATAGAGGAGGCAATAAAACACTGATCCCGAAGGAAAAGGTATTCTCTTGCCCATGGTGGATTCGTTTTAAATCAGATACTCTGTGATGTCTTCTTTTAAGATGCAGGCTGGAAAAGCACACCTTTTCTTTTTTTCAGTAGGCAGTTTTATCGTTTTCATTTCTTAACTCTGATGGTTTTCTTCATCTGGCTTCCAATGTGATTGTGGAGTTATGACGATCAATTTACCCATATGCCAAAGCACAAAAGCAAAAGCAACACCAGCCTTTCTACATGAACCTGGGTAGACATCTATGGATGACCCTGGCTACGTGTCTTCTTCACTGGGGTGAGTTTAATATTTACATGCAATAGAAAATGTAATAAGGCAAAGCATGGCAGAAGAATAATCAAAAGCATTGGAGCTCTCTTTGGGACTGAAGAGATGGCCTACACGAGAAAAGCTTGGTTTGCAAACACAAGGGCTTGTTCACAATTCCAGATCTCGTGTAAAAGGTGTACGATCTCAGTAGCTCACCTAACCCTAGCCGTGGAGGTGGAGACAGGGAATGCCTGAGCCAACTGGCTGTGGAGATTAGAGCTCCTATCTCAATACACAGCTGGAGAATCACTGAAGAAAACACTCGGATGCCAATTTGGGGCCTCCACATGCATTCATATAAATATGTGTGTGTGTGTGTGTGTGTGTGTGTGTGTGTGTGTGTGTGCACTGCACACACGTATGCCAGCGTACATGTGAGCGTGAATATATATGTACCCCTCACATCTCCATTTCCTTCACAGCTCATTCTCAACTCCTTCTCAAAATTAAGTCATATGTAATTCGAGCCATTTAGATCTGCTTCTTGGAACAGGAAGAATCTTAAGATGGAGATGAAATCACGTGACACCACACCAGTCTTTCCTGTGCCTGCCATGTCTACAAATGGCCTGTCAGGGGGGTCTGTCTCTTGCTGACCCACTTCCACAGAAGTCTGGTGGAATTCTGTGGGAAGGTAGTGGAAGGGAGTAGAAAGGCTGATTAAGCCATCGTTTATATTGATTTAGTACCCAGCAGTTTGATCTGATGCTTTATCAAGTCTAAAATTCAAACCCTGGCTGGAAACCGAGTTATCCATCAAGAAGGATTACAGAAGGAAAATGATCCATGAATTTAACAGACTGATTCTTGTTATCTCCAGAGATTTCCCTGTCACTTAAAAATGATGTCTAGAGTACAATTTGCATCTAAAATGGCCTTGGAAAGAGGCAAAAGGCCAGCACTTCAAATTAATGAATCGTCGGGTTACAGAGGAATGCTCCCAGCAAAATAAAACAACCCACGTTGTGCCAAATTCCGATCCAATCAATAATAACCTTGCTAGTGAACTGGTGCTTCTTTCTTCCAAAGGAGCAGTATTATTTTTCCACACTTTTCACACTCATATTTGAGTTAAAGTAAGGGTAGTCTATAGAGAACAGAAAGATCAGAAAGATCGGGTGGTATACGGAAGAAACTTGGGTGCTAATGTGGGCTAAGTCATCACTTAAGATGATAGTGGCCAAGACACAGCCTCCCCAGGTCCTATTTCATCATTTGTAAAACTGAAGATCAAGGATCTTTCTGAACTGCTATTGGATAAGACTGCAACAATTTGGGATTTTATAGGTACAAAAACAAGTAAAAGCTGGTTTCTTTTTAAATGAATCACCGCATTCCATCTCCTTTCATATAGAAGAAAGGCGACTTTACATGTTAATTTCGTTAAAAATGTATTTTAAAAAAATGTGTGTATGTTTATGTGCATGTATCTGTGGGGGCTGCTATTTGCAAAAGAAGTCCTCTCTTTCTGCCATGTGGGTCCCAGGGTTCCAACTTAGGTCATTAGGCTTGGAGGTAAATGTCTTTACCTGCTAAGCCATTTCACTGGTCCTGCATATTTGCTTTTAAATGGGATTTCTGTGTACATTACCATCACAGAATATTCACAGGTTATGTCAGTATGTGATTGCATCATGTGAATCATCTGCTATGTGTTTGTATCTGTGTGTTTATGTGTCTATGTATGTTTCTGTGTGTGTTCCTTATAAGGCCTTCTCATTTGTGCTTTTAAAAGGAAAAAAAAAACACGTTTTATTCATTTGCTGTTATTATTTGGCTAATATGATATAATATGCTTAAACTAAATGTGAGACCAAGGTTGTATATCAGATCAAATGAGTACTTATAAAATTTATTTATTTATTTATTTATTGGTTCATTTATTTATTTAAATTATGGGTATAATTTAAATTATACCTGATTGTGATTTTGTGCACATGAATTCAGTGCTTAAAGAGGACAGAAGAGGTTATCAGATCACCTGGATCTGGAGTTACAGGAAATTTTGAGCTACTCACAATTGATCTTGGGTGCTCTGCAGGAACAGCAAGTGCTTTTAAGTACTAAGCCACCACTATAGCCCCAAATGAGTGCTTCTTTTCATTGAGAAGCATGACAAATTTTGTCTTTCATGGATTGATGAGAAATGCCTCAACCTTGGTGCATTTTTAATATGTGAATAAATAAAGCAATTAAACAATATATATATATATATATATATATATATATATATAAAATAGCACATCATTAAAGTATAAAACTTTTATGTATAAAACACTTAAAATATATTGTTTCTTCAAAGGTATGTTTTATGAGTTACACTACAATTTTTATTGATTCCATGACTTCATTTTCACTATAATTCATTACTTTAGGGATTCCTGCAAAAATGTCAAATCTTATTATGTGTAAGTATAACAGCAGATGAGATATTTATAATTGGGAGATTGCCTTTTGAGGCCATTTTTAAGTAAGATATGTCATTAGCGCTATCAAATGGCAAATACAATCAAATCCAGGATAAACACTAGCTTTTATAAAATGGAAATGGAAACTTTAGATAACTTTAGTAGTAGATTTTTTTTTCTGCAACTCCATAGTGATTTGTAACATATTATTGTCATGATTTATGTTTTGCTTGTTTGTTTCAGAACCTACTAACCATAAAAACCAATGTTCCTGCATGGCTCTGCTGTGGGATGGTCTGTATGTCAAATGTGTTGCTCTGATTGGTTAATAAATAAAACACTGATTGGCCTGTAGCCAGGCAGGAGGAAGTATAGGCAGGACAATTTGGAGAGAATTCTGGGAAATGGAAGGCTGAGTCACAGAGACACTGCCAGCCTCTGCCATGACAAGCAGCATGTGAAGATGCTGGTAAGCCACGAGCCACATGGCAAGGTATGGACTTATAGAAATGGGTTAATTTAAGCTGTAAGAACAGTTAGCAAGAAGCCTGCCACGGCCATACAGTTTGTAATCAATATAAGTCTCTGTGTTTACTTGGTTGGGTCTGAGCAGCTGTGGGACTGGAGGGTGACAGAGATTTGTCCTGACTGTGGGCCAGGCAGGAAAACTCTAGCTACAGTATCCATAAGAATTACAGAGTCAATAATTTTGACCTTTTATTGTCCCAATAAAAGACTCGTGTGTATGTATATGTTTAGAAGTGTTTTTATCTATCCAGTTATGTGCTAAAAATACCTGTTGTTTAGCCAGCAAGAAGGTTGTAGTAACTATTTCCAGAAAAGCAATGTTATTTCCCATGTCTCTTCTTTATAGAATGGGTACTATTTTCCACTTATTCCAAATAAAGATCTGACAATATCCAGCTCAATGAACTCAGCATGTTTGACTTCTCACTACAATATCACCCTGAAGGGAGAATAGGGTCGAACTTCTTTGTACGCAGTGGGTTCTTGAGTGAAATGTGGAGGAAAATTTTAAGAAGCCTGGAGCTGTTAGTCTAGAGAAAAGCTTTATTGGAAGAATGCTCAGGGATCAGTGGTCTCATTCTTTTACTATAGAACCTCACCCAGAACACAGCTGGCTTGAAGGAAGAAAGGCTGATTGGGGCAATCTCGAAGTTGTTTAGCTTGTGCTGTTTTCACTTTTCCTGGAAGAAAGAATGATTCCAGTGATGAAAGTGCAGACCAGATAAGGATGGGGAGTCCATGTCTGACAGTATTTCCTTGAATTCCAATGTGTAAACAGTCATTTGGTCTACCTACCTTCCTGTTATTCAACAATGTTGTTTTAAGATATGACAATACCCTGCAGGAGAGTTGGTTTGGGGGCTGGGAATGTCGCATTCTGCCACGCTTAGTCCACCTATTTATGATAAATCATTTGGAAGTCAATGCATTTTAAATCCATAGAAGGAAATTTTTGCACTGTCTAGAATCTATATTTAAAAAGCAAACACACAGAAACTCCAACAGAGCCCAAAGCTTAAAGCAGGTTCATAACTTGCCCCTCTGTAATGATACCCTAAACTTAACATGTATCATCAAAATCTCCCATGCTGCTTTACCTTCATTAGAGAAGAATTACAAAAATTACCTTTCATAGTTCCCTAATGCTGTGTCCAAATTACTGGTGCATTGTTTTTTGGATTGCATACTGCATTACTATTACAGTATTACTTATTTATTTTTGGCTATGATTTTTAACAAGGCCTGAGTTAACTAGATTAGGAATCTTTGAGTAATTATTCTCACCTGTACTTATTCAGAGATTAGTTCTTTTTGGTTTTGTTTTGGGTTTGGTTTGGTTTTTATCCTCACACCTCATTCATCTGGAGGGAAAAGACATTATTTAAAGTATAATGCACTTAACATCATAATACATGTTACTTTGTAGCCATATATTAACATTTTCTTAAAAGAATATGTGTTTTTCTTTAATGTATAAATTCATTACTTTCCCACAAGTGGTCTGCTGCAGACAGCTGTTTCCCCAGTATACATACTAAAGGAACAGGCCTAGGACACAACAGATAATTATAAATATTTCTCAAATGGTGTTCAGGAAACGAAAATAAATAATTAAGGGGCTTTAAACCAAAAACCTCATTCTTATCCTTAAAGGTTTTTTTTTTTTATTCCTCTTTTCTAATTCTCATGCTTTTCTCCTTTCTCAGTTTTATTGGCCTCAATGTTGGGGTCTCTTGCGTTAGTGCCCTGCTCAGTGTCCACCTAATATGATCAACCAGCGTTCACAGAGGGATTACCACTTTGTTCAATTAGGGTTTTTTGAATCAAACCTATTGATGTTATTGTCCTCGCTGCACTTTGATATGAAAAGAAAGTGTCTGGTGACCAATGCAAATTCTGCTGGGTATTTCATGGCTACCACATAACCCCGAACATTTTCTCTCTGACCATTTCTCTGCTCCAAAGCAGATCATTAAATTGCTCCCAGGCAGAAAGCACAGGACCAGAACAGCAGGGCACTTTTGTAATAAGACCTTGTAAATTGAAAGCCCTGGATCCCTTTCCCACTGTGAGAACCCGCTGTGACTGGTTCCTTTTAACATTGCATTAATAGGCCCTTCAGACCTAGTTAATTAAAGACAGTATATCTAGGCAGACTTTCATTGCTTACAGGGATTCCATGCATGGTGACCCTTAAAATGCAGTTCCTATCCTAACACATCTCTCTGCAATCGAACTTCTCAATCTTCATCATACGTGGCAAATAATTCTCACTTCGTCGGAAATGCATTTTCTAACTAATATCTTATGCTAGATGTGGAGTGGCCTGAGTTAAGAAACCCATCATGCTCTTATATGTATACATGTGTTTCCATCAAGTCAGATCTGAGGACCATCTAGCAGTGATTAAACAAGTCCATTTGTTAAATCCCTGCTGGTTAAAGGAAAGGCTTATAATTGCAAATATCATGGTCATACAGTTACAAACTGGAGGCCTGCTGGGAAATGCAGACCTCAATGTGGAGGTGTCATTAAAACCTCTAAGTGAGCCAGGGTAGTTAATCACTCAATTAGACTCTCATTATCATCTGCCCCAAATCAAAAAGGCCTCCCGCAGTCCAGAAGGGGTTGTAACCAGTCACTTTGACGGGTGATCCCCTCCTCACATACAATGGTCACAATGGGCCTTGGAGGGGTTATCAGCATGACGTGGCCTGTATCTCAGCCTAAGCAGACGCCCAGGGAGTTTAGACAGCCAGTACTGAGGAGATCAAAGGCAGAGAAACAGCTGATTCCAGACTGGCTGGTGTCAGCCTGGAGTTTCCTCTGTCAAAGGCAGAGGGAGAACTATCTTATTGATTGCTGGCCTTGGTGCTCAGTCTGCAATTAAAGACCTGTCCTCTGGGAAGGGCTTGGAGGAATGTCTGGCCTTTGGAGGCCTTGGGAATCAAGACATTAAGAGAAGGCTTTTCCTCAGCTCAGAAAATCCTGTTTGAGAAGATCAGGGTGTGAAACTGTCACCTTCCAACCACACAGTGGCAGAGCAAGAACTAAAAACCAGCGACTGGTACTGTGAAAGGAATTATCCCCACCCAATGAAATACATTTAAATTACCAGCCAACTTTTGTAGGGTATAGCAGTCCACTTCCCAGGTGTCCACCCAATATTGCTACCCTGGATTTAGTTGTCACCAGGTTCCTCTTGGCTATGGCAGTTTCTCAGACATGTTTTCGATGACCTACATAGCTTTGACTATTATATGTCAGTGTTTCGTAGAGTGCCCTTCAATTCAAATCTGTCTGAATTTTTGTTTGCTTTCCATTTAATATTATTATTATTATTATTATTATTATTATTATTATTAGACTAAGATTGTCTCAAGCTTTTGGAAAGAAAGAAAACCATAGAAAGACCTTTCAACAAGCCCTAAACCTTCTGGGGAATATTGCTGGTCACATATTCAATGCCACTGTGTCGGTTACATGAACAGATCTATGGATTCTTCAGTTAGTTTCTGGCTTCCTTGGCTAACTCATCTCACCATATTAACAGCAGTTTCTGAAAGCATTGCTTATCATTGTTGATGTTAACTTTAACCACCAGAGGTAGTCTGTGTTATCCAATTTTTCTATGGTGAAGTTCTTTCTTTCCTCTCTGTCTCTATTGTAACCTACAGAAAGAAAAAAAAGAAAACAAAAACAAACAAACAATTAAACAACAACAACAAAACCCCTACAAAGGGTGGATAGTCACAGCCTGTGATCTCAAGAACAAAGCTGCATCTTTGACATCTAACACATGGTATCCTATGGAATTTGTTTAGTAAATAATTTAGTTTAGTTTAGTTTATCCTCATGACCTTTCCTTTCCACTTTATGATATAGTCTAACATATCCAGCTAGTTTCAAGGCTTTCTGTTACCTTGCCCAAGGCCTATAGGTTCAACCTATTTTCAAAGTTATTTAAATCAGCAACCTTTTTCTTCGACTCCTCAATCAGCATTGCTTCATAATGGCTGTTATGTTAGGTACTACCTGTATTCTCCAACCTCCTAAGTTACTTTTCAAAGGTTTTTTTATTTGTGCTGAGAACTCAAGAGATTTGACAGTGTTTAGTGTGTGTATTAAGCAAGCAAAACAGAAACTATAGAATGTGTGTATATATATGTATACACACATGTATTTATATACTAAAATATATATGCATACATATATATCATATTATTTAAAGGAATATATATTTAAATACATACATATATTTAAAGGAGATATACTAGGTTAGATTTCACCATAGGGCCTGAAGTAACCCAACAATTGCTACCTACTATCTCTGAAGGCAAAATCCTCAGTAGCTACTCAGGCCATTAAGCTGGATGTTTTGTCAGCATCAATAGGGTTTAAAAGCAGGAAGGCTTATAGGATTGCTGCTGGCATTGAGTCCACTTTGGGGGACTGAAGCAGTTGGAATCGGCTATCAGTGACGGATGGTGGCAGTGGCAGCGATGGTGGATACCCTAACTGAGGAAGAAGCGAAGGTAGGTGGGTACAACCTGTTATGCTCAGGGACCTCTCTCCTATCTGGACCACATATTGGAAAGTGAAGCCCGGTTTGAGGGCAAATCTTTTTCCTTCAGTTTATCTTATCTGCAACTAGCCTCAGAAACCCTTATGGAGGAGTGCCTAATTGTTTGAAGCAATCTAAGTGGTGTTTGGAAGGCTCCTCTGGAAGAGTTAAAATCTGTATTTCATCCTAATGTTTGAGCAGGATCTGAGTAATTAAACTATGGATAGAAAGTGCTTAGAAACATATATTAACTGTATTAACAAAAGCAAAGCATGGGTTTAACAGTTACCCAATAAAAACAGGAAATGATTTAAGACAATTGGCTAAAATTTTGTAAACGATAATTTGAGAATAGTGGGCAGAATTAAATTTTGGAGATATTCAATAGCATTCACTGTAATACTCTTAATCATTCTTGACTTAGCAGGAAAAATCCATATGCTAGTCTGGTACAGAAACCATTTGAATGCAGTAATTATTGAAAAAATTAGGTATGAATTTTAAATATTTTAATCCACTGAATGAATATGAGAACAGAAGGTCCTCTCTACTCTCCCTTAGTGTTGGTAAAACATTCAGGTAGTTTTAAAAAGTTGTTAAATTTTCTTTTCATAGTAATTTAAAAATAAGTATTTAGTAGTTTGTAATTAAAATTTTGGTATAATATTTTTTGTCAAGTCTTTTAAATTATGGGTTTAGAATAGTAACCATATGAATAAAGAATAGCCCATTATTTATCAAATAAATCTGCTAAGTTATTCCTTGATTCAGTCATTCTTTTCCTTAAGTACTTTTGTGTTTAGTGTAAATAACTTCAAATTAAATATATTTCTTATGAAAAATATTTTAATTAACGCAATCATGGGGTGATATTAAAAGATTGTACTGACTTTATGTCTAAAGAAGAAGGGCATACAAATCTTTTATTTACACATTTATTTTTTAAAAAAATATTTGTTTTATTTTTTCCTTCATTTTTGTGTATGTGTGTGTCTGTGAGTACATACAATGTACGAGCAGCTGTCTATGGAGGCCAGGAAAGTGCTTGGATCCTCTGGAGCTAGAGTTACAGGGAGCTGTGAGCGCAAGTGTTCTTAACTATTGAACCTTGTTTCCACTCCTAATCATACATATCTTGCATCAATTGGAAACTAAAATATTACAGTTACTTAAAGTAGTAAAATTACCAATGGTGCAGGGGAAGTCTTTGTTCCAGTACTCCCAATTCAGCTTGTGTGCTGTAAGAAACATTTGTTAGAGACACTCAGAATCCCATCATCTCTTTTGTAATATGTGAGATGGCTTATACAGTCTAATAATTAGTGAAATTTTTTGTTTTTTTCATTGCCACTCCTCCTCCCTCCTCCTCTTCCCCTCTTCCTCTTCTTTTTTTCCTCTTCCTCTCCTTCTCTTCCTCTTTGTCTCTTCCTCTCCCTCCACCTTTTCCATATTCTTTCCTTCTTGGTATAGAAATATTTGTTCTGTTATTCTTTTAATTCTAAAAAAAAATTATAAAGAGATATCCCCCAGTGTACACACAGAACCACACAGCCTTGCTTTTTTATTGGAACAAAAGGGTCTCTATTCTGACACAGTAGCATTTATATAGATTTCTTTTAAGTGCGTTAAGTGACATTTCATCTTTTCTATAAAAATGACTTGGTCACCTTTTGAATTTTCAGTTTGTAGCTGTCCTCTTATTGGGTCCTCTTTTCAAGTGAGAACAAATTTTAATCATCTTCCTATGCATTTATTTGAAACAAAAGGAAAGAGAGCAGTGTCCTGTTGAAGCTTGAACATCAAAAACACTAAAAATGTCCTTGATATGCACCAGAGAATTTGAGTTATCACTAATAGTAGTAATCAATGACATACATTATGATTATTGAATAGGGTGTATGGACCATATCTGAATATTTAGTTAGTCTTGGGAGTCAACATGTCACTTAATGCTTCTACCTATGACAAGAACCAACAGATATTACGTAAGAAACTGACAGGGAAGACTTCCAATCTCAGCTTCCTTGGCCTAGACCCTGCTTCTTCTGACTTATCTGGATGAAAATGAGAAATAAGCCTTTCTGTGCCACATTTCCCTCATTTTAAAAATAAGCAAGAATTTCATTCCCCTTACAGGACTCATAGTTAATAGTTAAAAGATGCAAAACCTTCAGAGGAATGTCTGGGTAAGGGTCACTTCTTATAGTCCTGATATATTCTGAAACCATGCATTCACTTTCCAACCATTATCATCATTGGTGGGCCTCAGAGCATTGAAAGTCTGAAGATAGCCCACCAGAATTTGCTACTAACCATTATTTTTCATTTCTCCTACAAACAGTAAGAAACACACTGGTACAGTGAAGCCTGTGGGAGTGCAAGAACATGGAGCTTGTTTTGAGTCAGGGCTCCCTGCAGGAGTGTGTAGGATAGGCTCAGATTGGGGCAGCTGTCCAGGCAGTGATGTATGACAAATGACTTGTTGCTGCAATGGATCATCAGAGCCCGGCTACACTGGTGACATGTCACAAGCATACATCATCAGAGCAGTGCCCGGCAGGAGCAGCAGCCTGGAAACCACTCTGCTCCATAAATTTTAATACAGCCAAATAAAAGAGCTGTAATTTTCTTTTCTTCTAAATTAAAGATTGACACTCAGGAAAGGCGGCACAGAAGGGTCTTTCATATGACCCAGTTGCTTGCCAAAGATCCCAGGAGTACTGTAGTCCTCTATGCATAGGCACTATCAGCAGTAGCCATACAAATGAAGGAAACCCTGGTACCCAATTTTGCTAGTTTCTTAACCAGACTGTTCAGTGTGTGACCTCCTGGTACAGACTACTACATGAGGTGAATATAGCCTGTATTGTTCTGTGGATGCAATGGTGGCTTTCTTATTGGCCATTAGTCTATAATCAGAAGGTAGCAGACTTTAAGGTTTGCTATCATTTGCTAAGATTGTTCACAATTTATATCTTCATTGAGGTGTAACTGGTGAAGAGGAACAAATTTAGTTTATTTTTAACTAGAATGGCAATTTCCCACCAGGTTTAGGGATGCAATAGAGAATACTATGGATCATTCTAGTAGCTCGCACTTCAGTTGGGCTAGAAGGGGGTACTAAGAATTGGTACTCATGAATGAGATAATTCTATCTCAGATGTTCAGGGACCCATCCTGAAATGTGCATTAATAAGAGTGTTAAAGAAGAGTGAAGGCATGGTAACAAGATGAAGAACAGACTGGCTAAGTTGGTCAGGAAGAGCTTTACTAAGGAGGTTCCCATGACCTCAATGAAAAGAAGCAAACAAGAAAATCTGAAGGACTAAAATGCCCTGAGCAGAGAGAATGAGAAATTGAAGATCTGAAATAAAATGGACACGGCAAGGGAGCAAGTCAGAAGTGAGATCTTGCAGTAACCACACTCGGAAACTTGGAACTCAGGAAAGAATGGAGAAGAGGAAGCTAAGATAAGTGGGCAAGTTGTAGTTCATATGATGTTTCGACTCTGCTGAGAGATTTGGAGAAGTGTGTGTGTGTGTGTGTGTGTGTGTGTGTGTGTGTGTGTGTGTGTGTCACACACAAAGGGAAGGTAGAAGGAAGGAGAGAGACAGAGACAGACAGACAGGTAGGCAGGCAGGCAGACAGAGACAGAAATGGGAAATCCATCAAGATTGACTTTAGTGTTGAAATATTTTGGGAAGCAGAGTTCCAAGAGACTAGAGCTGACCTGCTCTCTCATTGGACGTTGAAGGGTGGTTTCCAATGAGGCAGACTTCAGCATCAGTTGTCAGAAGATGATAACGTTAGTATGAGAAAATCCTATGACGTGAACTTTTTAAATTTAATTTTTGAGATTTTTATACATGAGCACTGTACCTGTATCACTCCCACCACCCTTCAACTCCTCCCATGTCTCCTCTCCAAAATTCATATATTCTTGACTAATTATTATTGTATATAAACACAAAAAGACATGTCCTTTTAATACTGTTTATATGTAGATGAGTCCAGGTTTGATCACTTGGAATTGGGTAGTCTATGTAGAGGCTTGCTCTTAGAGGAAAATTATCCTCCCTCTCTCAGCAGCCATGGGTTTCCTGTATCTATTCATCTAGGGGTGGTACTTTCTGACATTTTTTTCTGTCTACATTGAGAACTCTTGCCTGTTGGTACCAAAGGGATCAGATAAGAATAATAATCATAGATGTGAGGCCTGGAGGATTCTCTTAAAGATGGTCATGTTGAAGCAAATTCAAATACTGATTGGAATTAACACCAAGAATGAGAGAGATGGGTTAAAGAGAAGAGAGAAGACAATGGAGCACTTTGTCCTGAAGCACGGGGTAACTTACCCAGCCTGCAAAATTGGCAAGGTTTTTTATAGATCTTATAACAAGAGAAATGACCAGAAATGCTACAGATCAGATGGCCATGTAGATTAGATGTGGGAATAGTTCAGAATTCTTCCCTTATGAGTATTTCTCTCTTGTTATGTAACATCTGTGTTCTTCATCTACATACTCTACACCTTTTTCTGTATAATTCCAGACATTATAAACCAACTCTTCACTGAATTCCTATTCCCTTAAAAAGTCAATCCTAATAGAATCAGCATTATTAAATATTTTCTTTAAATGCTAATGTTAAGTGGGAACAAGACAGATGTTCAGGGACCCATCCTGAAATGTGATATTTCTGTAGCTTGTTTATCAGAAATGCACTGTTTGTAAGTTGTAAAGGGTATGAGACTGAATATAAGGAGAGACAAGTAGAAGGCAGAGGGTGATAAAAGTAGACAGAGGTCACAAGGCCCTATTGTTAGGAAAGTGTCTCTGAAACATTGGGAGAAATCCATACACTGTGGACGCAATGCCAAACATCTCTTGGCTTATGCGAAAAATGTGAACATATTCCACTGACTGGCTGGAAAACACTCTCTGGGGCCATCACTGTTTTTCCTGCGGCTGTACCTGTGTGGTTTCATTGAAGACTCACTTCAGCAGACGGTGTTGGCAATTCAAGGCCGAGGCGCCAAGGGTTTCTTAGAAATGTATTTCATGGTACGGTATCAAGGAGTAACATTTATCTTGGAAGTGCTTCCAGGGGAGAATCGGGATGCTGTGGGGGTAATTTTGTTGTTTTCCCATATAAGGTTAATGGTCCTAAATTAATTATAAACCAACAGTTCCACGGAAATACCTTCATGTTTCTCTTTTACTTTTCAAAATTGTAGGCAACTTGGCTCTGAACAAGCTCTACTCTCTACCTATCAAAGGATCCAGTGTGTGCTCTGTTAGTCACCCAAATGTGGATTTTTTTTTCCTTTTTCTTTCCTTTCTCTGTCTGAACTGTCCTAAAGAAATATTGCAAAAAGAACATGGACTGGGTTCAAGAAATCTACAAAATAAATGAATTTGAAAATACTTCTTCAGCATTCAGTGAATTGAGGCAATATGTAAGGGGGGAGGAAAGACCTCTACTCACTTTGGTTCACCTCACAAGAAGCAAATTAAATATCTAAAGTCTTATGTACTGTCCCAAGTGTCTCTTGTCATAGACTGGAAGGAAAGAATCCTGTCTCCTTCGTCATTGCTCATTACATTGTGCCCATGATTGGTTATGCACCAAGGGCAGGGTGGTCCTGAACTACACCCCCTAGAACGTCACACAGACTACTTTCAGACACTTGGCACCAATGAACAGAAGAAAGGAGGGGTTTTGGTACTGAGGACATAGCTTGCTGTAGACAGAATCATATTGTGTAATAATTCTATTTGGTTTTGGGAGGTAGATATTATGAGATGTTAATGAGAATTTTTTTTTTAGGTCTTCAAATGGTAAATGATTTGCATAATAAAGTTTAATGAAAAAAAGGTACTTTCTTTTTCACTTTTAGCTTTTCTTTGCTTATTTCTGTAAAAGGAATTATTTACACCACTTTTGATAGTGTTTGCTCCAATCCACCAATGTAAAGAAAAGCAGTCTCCTACCAATCATGATCTCTCACACTACCTTTCCTTAGGACCCAAGATACTTACTTTGGCTTTTAAAACATTTCCACTCTCGAGTCTGGCCTTAAGTAAATACTGGTGTGGTTAGCCAAAATGCATAATTATCTGAACCAGTGAAAATGTTAACGTGCATTTGAAAGCAAAATGCCCACGGATGATCTTTATTTCCAGTGACCCACCCTAGATCATTAAGGATTCCTTCATCATTCTTAATTAAGGAGTGGGCCTTGCATCTTGTACACAGAGACCTTCAAAGCGAGTCTCATAGTCAAGGGGAGTACAGAAAACTGAAGCAGGAGATGGATTGTTTCCACATAAGGAAAGACAAATGGAGAGGTGTATTTAGTCTAGAAGGCAGGAAAACTGTGAGGGTATGATTGCTTATTTGCTCGAGAATGCTATGAGTGAGTGGAAATGGAAACGTTCCTTGGTGTTCCAGAGCTAAATATGCCCTACCTTGTTTCTCCCAGAAAAGTCTGTCTTACAGAGTAAAACTGTGAAGGAATTAGTTGATACCCTGGGGCCCAGCCCAATACTAGACATCACTAATAATCATGAGGATATTAGATCAACCCAAATGAACTACTTTTTGAGGTATATAATATCTACACATATGCTCTCAGAACTTGTCATTCCACAATGGACAGGATACAGGAAGAAAATTGGAAAATAGAGCCCCAGTTAGTATGCATCTATTGTTTTAATTCTTAAATATTACGATGACAGAAGTTCACATTTGTTGAATATTGTGTCATACATTTAGCCTGTTATGCATTTTATACATCTATATCTTTATACATTAAAGAAAAAAAAAGATAAGACTACTGAGTATCCACAGTGTTGCCCTTTAAATCAAGGACCACCAACTTCTATATAGGGCTGAACATTTTCATTTATAAGCCTCATGACTCCTCATTAGTCTCAGTTAAAGATACCTGGGACTCTTTCTTTTTCTGACTTTTTTTTTAAAGATGAATTTTGATGTGACAATTTGATGTTCGTTATATATGGTAAGAAATACAGCTTTGATAGTTTTATTCCTTACTATAATTATTTACTCTTACTACCTTAATGTCCTACTTTATACCACAGAGTTCAATCTAAATGAAGTCAACACTAGTAGTCTGCTGTCTACCCTCAGGCAGTTTGACAACAAATTAGGGTCCATGGTTCTTTCTCACAATTAGAAAGAGAGATGTTCGAATAGGGAGCCAGGTTTCCAAATGCCGGGCTATTTGGACAGATGGGGCCTCACAACTTCTCCTATATACAGCGTAGTAACACTTTTGGATTTCTTTTTAGCTTATTTTAATGTGTTTTTTTTTTATGAGTGTTTGCCTGCATGTGTATTTGTATTACATGTGCATCTGGTGCACTCAGAAGACAGAAATGGGTGCCAGATCCCCTGAAACTGGAGTTAGAAATGGTTGTGAGGGGCTATGTGGGTGCTGGGAACTGAACCTGCATCCTCTGTAAGAGCAGCAAGTGCTGCTGAGCCATCTCTCCAGCTATGTAGTCACATTTTTTCCTTTTAAATTATTCTCTTGGTTTTACTCTCCCCAGTGCCATTTTGCTATAATTAATAAATTTAAAATAATAAGTTATACAAATATTCTTTTAAAAATGCATGTAGATTGTTTACTCTCATTCCAGGCAGTGCAACACAAACCATGACAGGTCATTTTGAAAGGCCATCCCTCCCCACTGTCGCAGGGCTCTCCCACAGTGATAGATAGCATTCCTTCTTGCTGGTGAGCCCATTGGCATACTGTAAGGAGAGCAAAAGAAGTTCACCCTAGGGGCAATGAGACAATATGAGTATCAAGAGATCGCCGGAGTTCTGGAGGTACTGTGCACAGAGTGCTTCTCTCAGAAGCTGCACAGGGTACTATTCCCAGATGTTAAACAAGGAGCAATCACAAATAATGGGGATGGTTGACCACACGTGGCTTTCCAGATATTGATGCTTCATAGCTAAAACTATCCACAGAACTTTAAAAACAAACCAGCATCAGCATATGAAGATGATGAGGACCTGTTCATGAAGGATAAAGTAAACAAAGTAGTGATGTTAAGAGAATTCATAATATTCATTGAAAGCCTCCCAACTATTTACTTCATATCACAACCCTGATTCTAGGTTGCACATGTTTAAGAAGCCATAGCAATAATGTATATGACATGCTCACAAATACTATAAAATATGCCAACCAAAATTTTGGGTTTTCCAGAACTCATGTAAAAAGCCAGCTAGGCATGATGGTACATGCTTGTGATCCCACTGCTAGGCAATCAAAGATGGGTAGATCTATGAGGCACAATGGCTAGTCACAGAAAGATCCTAACTCTAGAAGACGGTAGAAAAGACCTGAGCAATTATACCTGAAGATCTCCTCTGGCCTCCACATGCACACATGATCTCCCCAGAGATACACTATACACATATACATACACATACACAAACATACACACAAAAGTTGATAATGTAGCTCAAGCAATAAAATGAACACTGACTGGTACCTTTTCCTGTATTAGTTTATCATTGTAAGATGCAAAAGAAAGATACATGATAGATTCAAAAAAATTTTTTTAAAGGGACCTTTCATGACACCGTATCTAGCCATTCAAAACTGTGTGTTTGCACTTCTCCTACCACAGGAGAGTTCAGTAAATATAGTCAGTGGATCAGATGGAGATGCCTTCCCATGTTAGCCATGCTACCCAACTTCTCCCAGCCTCAGGTGGCTCCATTCCACTTCCCTTAGCTGGTAACTACTTAGACAATTATTCAGTTCTTAAAAGAAAAACAAAGTAAATCCATTATGGTGCCAACTTTTCATGACCAATAATTCCTGAGCATTGCTTTATGAAAAAAGGAGCACTGCTTTGTTTGGGGAAGGGGAGAAGGGAAAAAACTAGACTTCTAGGACTGTTATAAATCCACCACAGAGCCATGTGCTGCTGGCAAATTCTGCTTCCAACTACATTTGAGACACAAAGAAATTCAAATGAGTAATATTGTTGTCAGAGATGATTAATCTTCCCTTACATTGAAGACGTCAGCAATAATTCACCTTTACCAATGGACTTGGCTATGTAAGAGTGGGGGGGCACCGGCGTTTTTCTTGTTGAGAGAGAATGGAGTTCTAAATAGTCAACCCTGAAAACATGCGTACTGGTGACATTATTCAGACTGAGCAGATTATATTTAGGAATATATATGCTATACACATGCATGTATGTATGTAACAACAATTAATGAAAAAAGAAGATGTGAATTTGAAAGAGCAAGAAGGGGCATATGGAAGACTTTGAGGGGAAGACAGAGAAGGAAGAAATGATGTAATTACATTATAATAACAAAAATAAAATAAAAATAAAAAAACTATAAAAGTAGTAAGAAACACAAAGGATATCAGGTATTATTAGAAACCCGGGCCTTTCCTGAATACACACATGATTAAATAGGAGACAGGGAACCATTTTCAAATATTCTGCTATTTCTGAGGTGGTAGCAATTAACTATATTTGATTGTAAATAATAGAACTCTTGTTTTGGTGTGTGTGTGTGTGTGTGTGTGTGTGTGTGTGGTAAGTAAAAATGTGTATGTGTATTCACATATGTGTAGGTGTTCGAGTGCGTGTGAGTGCATGTGTGTGCATGTGCCTGTAGAGGCCAGAGGCTGACAATTGTGTTTTATTGGATTTCTCTATATAGTGTACACTGAAGCAATGTCTCGCACTTGAAAATCAAGCTCATGGATTCTGTTACTCTGCCTAGATAGCTTGCCCTGGGGAATCCCTTATTTCAGTTTCTGCTACCCAAAGCTTACAGGTGTACACCAGGAGGCATGGCACTTATGTGGTACTGGCTAAATGAACCATGGTCTTTATATTTGTGGGACAAGCACGTGTATATCTGACCCATCTTCACATCCATATAAACATGCTTTTTTCACATTTGGCTCTTTAGTAAAGAGATAAGACATGATAATGTTGAACTCTTGCTATACATTGGAATGTGCCTGAGACTGAAGGTACCCAGGTTTCTCTGTAATCCATCCCAGTTTTTCCTATGATAAATGTTTAAATACTTATATGTACATCAGTTTGTTGCTCTTGCTCTGCCCAGCCAAGATTACCTTCCTAGTCCCTCTATAACAACATGTAGAGAACTATCAGATAGCTAAACAGCATTTGACAGTTCTTGCTTCTGACACTCTCTAAATTTGTAGGCAAAATCTGTGCACATAAAACCGATATAAGTCTAACTTTTCTGTAAGTTTCAGGAAAAGAAATATGGTATTCATCTTCAACCTCAACCTTTTCATGAAGGAGAGCAAATCAAATGAATCCAGTTGTTTACTAGAAGAAATACTGCAGCACAGCTCATTGCTTACCTCATCCATGGGTCATGCCAGTAACTGAGAGTGAGGCTCCATCCATGTGACTCAAGAGATTCTTGCTTTTTAAACTGAAAATTGTAACAAATGGCCAATGAAAATGGCCCAATAGTAGATTCTGATATATTCTCTGGCTGTTTCTACTTGTTTTCTTTCACTCGGCTGGTTTTATAAGCAAGAGGTGGGGTAGATAAAAATAGACATGTTAAATATTTACAGATAGACTTAAAGGTGAAATCTATAGAATGTTTGAAAAACTATCTTTTTCATCTCCTGTCTCTTTCAAAAAAAATTAACTTTAGGACAATGGCTTAGATCAAAGTCAGCTTTTAAAGGTTTCAACTATGGATACTCATTAGAGTGTGCACAAGAGATGGCCAAATTCATTATTTACATAAAGTTTTTGAATACTTTGTTTTTATACTTGAAGAACCAGAAAGAATGTCACTATGGTGGCTATATAAATCACGTATTCATTGTAGAGCATCCTACACAACACTTTGAAAAAAGATGGCCATGCTTGATTACATGTGCTAATAGAATTTGCTTTCATGGCTATGGTAGTTTCCTTCCTCACTTGTCTCCCTCATTCTAGACTCTTCCTGTTTCTTGCCTACTCTAACAGGCTCCTGCCAGAATAAACTTCCTGCTGTCTTGGAATCTGACCAAACTCAGTCTAGGCATGTTGTTTATAGTGGTGTGGAGGGCCAATGAGAAAATAGACTCCATGAGGGCTATAAAAAGCTCTTGATGGGAAACTCATCTTCAGAGAGTAAGCAGTTAAGAGTTTGATCAAGTTGTAGAATCTGAGTTGTAGGAGTCAGAGCTGATCCTGAGGTCAACCAGAAATGAACCCTTGACTCTTCTGGACCTTGTGTCTTCATCTTGAAGAATGCCATGAGGTTAAAGCTGGAAAAAACATTTTGCTGCAACCACCATACAGAGAAAATATAGTAATTACTGTTACATTCCAGAAACAATGGAAGCACAAAAGGCTAAGAGGCCCTTGCCTTCATTCCTCAGCCATCCGGGGTGGGCTTTCATGCATGATGGAGATCATTGCAGAAAACAGACATGGTTTGCCCTGTTGAACAGTTTTCCTCTGATGACATCCCATGACAAGATGGAGATACCACTGTGCAGCAGACCTGGCATTCTGTTAGGCCTAGGTTATAGGGTTTGGTAGTACCTAACAGCTGCCCATGTTTTCAGGGCAATGAGTAGGAGCAGACCTTTTTCCCTCCCTGAACGGTTGTATTTAATCTTCATTCTTCTGCATCAACATCTCTTATTATAATTGATTTATACTTAATATCTCTGTTTTTATATGTTTAAATTTATGTATATAGTTATATGTACATGTATAACTTCCTAGATTCTGATCTCTAATTTTATTTCTAGAAAAGTTTGGCTTATGAGAGTTCTGACGTAAGGAATGAGTTAACCCCTTGATGGACTCACTGGTGTTATGATGTCAAGACTGAAAGGTTTTTATAATAGGTGGCACTTTTTTGAAGGAAATATATAATGGTTGAGGGCATGTCCTGAGAATGTTCCCTCCTATGTTTCTTCTTTCTGTTTCCAGACTACATGAAGTAAATAGCTTCCCTCTACCCCACAATCCCATCCCTGCTATGATATTGTGTCCAAGTCTGTGGGGTCCAATGGCTATGGGCTGAACCTTCTGGTACCATGAGCCAAAAATACACCCTTCCTGTCCTTGAAAGACTCCCTGATGGCAGTCTTCCCTCAGGAGAGACCCTTGCCCAAGGAACACACCGAAACCACGAGTCAGATGCAAACAGCAAGAGGCTTTATTCCGGAACACGGGTACCCGGGGCGACACAGTCTCTCAAGAAGCTCAAGGGACTGGCGCGCCCACGGGCTGGAGCAGAGGGTTTTTATAGGGTTGGGCACGGGTACAGAAACAAGAAGCCTGGTTACAGAGTTTTGATTGGATGATGCAAATGAGGCCAGTTCTGATTGGATGAGGCCAGGTTCAAACCCAGGTCAGCTCGTGGTTTCTTCCCGAGCTTCTGTCTAGGGTACAGGGTGTTTTCCCGACCTTTTTCTGACCTTTTAGTTCCTCGCTCTGGGGCTAGGTGGCTAACTGAGCTCCTCAGTACCTCTCAGGCTTTATTCAAAAGCAGCTGAGCCAAGCTATGTTAGGCAGGGAGGCTGGGTGTCTTTCATCCTTACATTGTTTTCTGTGGTATTTTGTTACACTGATGATAAAACTGACAGACCCATAATGGTATCTATCACCTGAAAAAAATATTTATTCTCCTTAACCCTCAGAAGTTCATGGTAGAGTTAATCATGACAACCTCCCTCATCCTTCCTTAAATAGAACTGTGACAGAATGCCAATGAGTCTGTTGTGATATGATGGACTATGACAGAAAGCTACCAGAGGCAGTTCATTTTTCTATGGTAAAATTTAAATCAGGCTGTGTGTGTATGCATGTGTGTTCTTATGTACATAGTAGATCACCTCTTGGGCAAGTACTTCCTCGTGATTAAGAGCAATATATACTGTCACATATGACTTTGTTCTACACTGAGTTGTTGGATAGCCAAGCTTTTTGATTGATTGATCGATAGATCTATTGATATATAGGGTGGAGAGGAGGGAGAATTCCTGAGTTGAGAGATGTACAGATAAAAGCCCTCATCCCAGTCTTTGCTCCAGATTACAGGAATCTCACATAAGAGCCAAACAGTGCTACACCATTAGAAAGAAAATCACTTGGCTGCTCCAATCTTTTGCATCCAATTTATGTCCAATTTGCAGACTTTCAACATCGCAACCTCACAGTTCATAAAATCAAACTCAGCCTGAGCTAAGTCTCCAGGTAATGGGTTTAGGATCACGAAAGGTGTTACCTGCAGTTCATGATGGGTAACTTTCTTGTTAACTAAAGTCCCTTTAGCTAAATGAGTTCCAGCTTTAAGTCTCCCCTCTCTCTTTTTTTTGGCATGAGTTTTTGGGATGGGGGTTGGGTAGGCGTAGAATTTTATTAGGCTGTGCGAGGAGAGCTTTTCATTGCAAAGGCAACAGGGGAAAAAAATGGGATAAGCCAGTCTTTGTATAAACGGAAGGTGGTGAAAGGAAGGCTGTGTATAGGGGCGAGGGGATCAACCCTCGGGCTCCACTTGGCTATATGGGGACTCCAGGAGACGGCCCAGTGCTCAGAGTGGAGCCTGGCTATTTCCGCAGGTAGCTGTGGCTCTGCAGGGAAGGCCTAGCTAGAGAAACCGCAGAAGGAGGCGGAGGGTGGAGGGTGGAGGGTGGAGGGTGGAGGGTGGAGGGTGGAGGGTGGAGGGTGGAGGTGGGAGGTGGTGGAGGGACTATGTGGGGGCATTTAGCATCACTTGTCCAGTACTTTGTCTCTGTTATTAACAGTGGTCTCACTTTCTCCCTCTTGCCTTAAGAGAGTTTTTATCTTTAGTCAACCATTGAAAGCAGGTCACCAACATTCTAGGTGTGTGTCTCAATCTGAGAATATATATATATATATATATATATATATATATATATATATATATAATTTGTCTGTGTATTCACACACACTCAGGATTGGAGAAGCTGTTCCAGAACCCTAAATAGAAATGCTTCTTCCAAATTGGTGTTCTCCCACTGACAGTCTGAGAAATTGATGTCTATGTTTTCAAAACAGTCATTTATGGTTCTGCTCCATTTAAACAGCTCCTGAAATGCTATTTAGTATGAACCTTTGTCATCTACTAACACAAGATCAGCCACTTCTGTATTTTCCCTTCTGTTAGAAATAATTTTCTTTGCAAAAATCACTAGGCTGCAAGCATCTCACCTCTTCCTTGTGTACACACCTCTCATACTTTGTGATAGCTAACATCAGTTGTTAACTTGATGTACCTATGAAGCCTATGAAGAGGAGACCTCAGCTGAAGACTCACATCTATCAGATTGGCTGGTAGACAGGTCTATGGGGAGTTTTCACAAGCGATGATTGGTGTGGGAGAGTCTAGTCCACTGTGGATGCTACCACCTCAAGGCAGGTGGGCCTGGGCTATATAAGAAAGGTAGCTGGGCTACCCAGAGGGAGTAAGCCAGTAAGCATTACACTTCCCTGAGCTCTGCTTCTATTTTTGCCTCCAGATGCCTGCCTTAAGTGCCTGCCCCTTATTTGTTTGAATCTTGTAGTTTTTCTTCCTGACTCTGTCCTTACATCTTTCTCTGATCCATTAGAGATTAACATGATGTTTTCCAAAGATAGCTGAGGCCACTAAAAGTCAAGAAGGCAGATGTTTCCCTCCCTCTCCCCCCCCCTCTCTCCTCCTCCTCCTCCTCCTCCTCCTCCTCCTCCTCCTGCTCCTCCTCCTCCTCCTCCTCCCCAACCCCTCACTGGCTTTTCTGTACTGGGAATTGAACTCAGGCCCTCCTGCAAGCACTGACTTTACATGTCAGTCCCCTCTGTGATTTTTATTTCAAGACAGAGCCTCACTAAGTTGTCCAGACAGGACTTGAACTTGGAATTCTCTCCCTCAGCATCCTTAGCATCTGAGATTACAGCAAGACTCATCATTATTGTCTTTAAGTGTATACTGAGAGTTTGTAATTTTTACATATATTTAATCATAGGGTTTTTTTTTATCATATAGAGATAGGATATATGTAAGCCAGTTTTGATATTTTCTACAAAGCTTATTTCAAGATTGACAAATGATGGCTTGACTATTGTGGTATTATTATAGTACCTTACCAGAATACCACACAAATGCACACACACACACACACACACACACACACACACACACAAACACAAAGACATGTGTCACACACACATATATATATACAAATACACACACATATGAGTTGTTCACTTTTTAGTCAAAAGATTTGTCCATGATGCTATTCTACTTTTGTGTCCATTGATAAAGTTTAGTACATGAAAAACACCTGTTTTCCCAAGCTAAAATTTCTACGTTAACAATTCAGCATTTATACAGTTGTAGAAATACTCATTACACCCTCGTATGCCTGGAAAATGTTTAACAAAGGTTCTGATATGCCAAGCAAATTAACCAAATGAGTGCAGTCACATGGGAAACTATTTGATGACAGTCAAGAAGGAGGTTGGCCATTTTTCTGGAACTTTCAGGCTCAAGTTATTTGAATCTGAGAATGAACATGTCATCTTTACTTCCAGCTGCTGTTCCTTGCTTTCCTAGGAGGCTCAGTGGCAGATAATGACTGGCCTTGTGGCTTCCTGCCTCAGGTCTGGTGAAGAAATTCCATCATGGAAGACCCTGCCTTCCATGTCCCAGTCTGTGAATCTGAAGAAAGAAGGGCTTATGGGAAATTTCAAGCCTACCCTTGGTCCTGTACCCTTTGAAGACTAACTTGTTCATTCAGAACTTGGACTTCAGACTCCTGCCTTCTGGTTTTTGTCAGGCACTGGAAGGAGACATTCAGCCAAATGTGGTGTTCTGAGTGGGAAAGGTGGTTAACCTGAACACCAAACACCTCTCTCTGCTCTGAGCCCCTGGGTATCTTAGGGTTTGCTTTTAAAACCAAACATCACAGGACATCCAAAGATGAGGTCAGGCAATTACACAGTGGCAGTGGTATCTTATTTTAAAAAATGATGGGGAACCTCTAGGTGTTAGGGTTTGGCAAACTAACTTAGCAAAATATTTTAGTTTGAAAAATGTGGAGAACACCATGTCCCAAGGACATTTGTCTTTTAGCTTTTATAATTTATAATAAGAACCTAAAACTTACTGCTTCTAGTTCATTTGAGCTCTATTTGTTCAGAATAGACATTATAAGGATAAATATTAGAAGTGAAGTAATAAGATTTTCAATAGTTTGAATTATTATTATTTTAGGCACAGGAGCCAATAAGAAATGCACAGGGGTAACAAGTGGTGGCGAGCTGCTACAACAATGTAGAAAGGTCAGTTGTCTCATAAAACCCAAAGTTTGACTTCAGTTTGGGATTAGTTAGTTGCTAGCTTGCCAAGGTAATATGTTTAACCCTTTCAATGTCGATTTCTTCATCTACAAAATGATACTAATAATAGTAATATCAAATGACAAATGTAAGAAAGATGTTCATTGACGGGGCTGCATCCTAAGGTTCACCTTTGATAACTGTGCAGAGTAATTGTGTGTCCTGATGTGTGTGGTTATGTCCTTCTACTCACTTAGGAAAAAAGAACCATTTGGCTCATTTGAGAAGATAGGTTGTTGGGACTTTAAAGATTTAAATCAAGAACCAGTAAGATGGCTCAGCATGTGCAACCTCAGGACCCGAGATTGACCCCAAGATCCCAAGGTGGAAGTAGAGAACCAGTTCCTGAAAGTTGTATCCTGGCACACATTTACTCCAGCCCCTCATATACCAATATATACCCTACACACACACACACACACACATACACACACACACACACACATACACACACACACACACATACACACACACACACACACACATACACACACACACACATACACACACACACACACACACATACACACACACACACATACACACACACACACACACATACACACACACACACATACACACACACACATACACACACACATACACACACACACATACACACACACACACACATACACACACACACACACATACACACACACACATACACACACACACACATACACACACACACACACATACACACACACACACACATACACACACACACACATACACACACACACACACATACACACACATACACACACACACACACATACACACACACACACACACAGAGATACTAAAATAAAAATTAAAACAATTTAACTTAATAGCAGAAAATAAAAATACAGAATGTTTTAAATAAAATACTGGCCAATTGGTTTTGATCTAATTATTTTTAACTTCTCATAAAGGATGGGATTAACATTGTAGCTATTAAAAAAAAAGGTAGGACTAGGCAGTGGTGGCACATGCCTTTAATCCCATCACTTTCGGAGGCAGAGACTGGCAGATCTCTGTGAGTTTGAAGCCAGCCTGGTCTACAGAGGGAGTTCCAGGACAGACTCCAAAAGCACACAGAGAAGCTCTGTCTCAAAAAAAAAAAAAGAAAAGCAACAAAGAAACAAACAAACAGAGTAAACACCTTTCTTAATAGTTAATTTGAAATGGTTTCTGCTATTTAAAATTTGCTTCCTTTCTCCAACAAAACGGTTTTATTAAATAGATGAATATTTCTGAATTTTGACTATTTTATTGCCTAGGGTTGAGACTCTCCCCTGCACCAGTCAACTGCATATAATATTGTGTGTACAACAGTAGAGAATATATAGTCAAAGGGACATCTAGAATATCCTCCAATATATACCTACATAAATATTGTAAGATCAAAGGGTTATGTATCTACTAGGGCTGCAGAACTATGGACATATTATGACAATTTAAAGATTTCACCCTTGCAGTGCTGATATTTTTTCTTGCTTGAATTTGGTCATTGGAGAGATTTATTTTTCTGACAGAGTTTCAGGAGTTATCAGCTAGTGAGGAGTCTTCAAAATACGAAAAAACGAAGTTTTAAAAGTGGACAAGTGGGGAAAAGAGCCTGTGATCACGCGCCCATCTAGGATCCATGGGAGCCCTGTGCTCCAAGGTCTTGATTGAATTTTTAATTGCATGTAATCATACTTTCCACTGAGCTTCAGAGAAAGCAGAGGAAGCTGGAAGGTGCTCTGCGTTCCATCTGCTGCCTTATGTAACTTCATTTCAGTAGCTCCAATGAAATGCAGCCAGAGTAGGTGTTGCATAGTTTCAGCTAAAGAATGGAGGGAAATCAAGAGTGGCTTAGACACAAATCAAATAGCTTAGAAACAAATCAGTTTGGAACGTGTCTGCCTGTCTTTGCATCCACGGCTTTAAAAAGCTGCTGATTGTTTACAAAAGACTCGGTGGGTAAAGTGGATGCTTTGTGAGAACCTGATTTCAGACTTACAGCACTCAGGAGGAAACAGGGTATGGTAGCATAGTCTGTAGTCACAGTACTGGGAAGAGAGGACACCTGAATCTTAGGGACTCCTTAGCCAGCCAGGGAGGGACACTGTCTTAAATAAAAATAAGACAGATGGGACAGAAGAGATGATGGCTCAGCAGCTAACAGCATGTCCTGTTCTTTCAGAGACGAGAGCCTGCTTCCCAGCACCCATGCCAGGAGGCACACAACTGCCTATGACTCCAACTACAAGGGATCCAACACCTCTGGCTTTCATGGGCATTTAAACTTAAACACACACACACACACACACACACACACACACACACACTGGGCACACACATAAACACATAATTAAAAATAATAAAATACATCTTAAAAAATAAGATGGAGAAATGAATGAAGATTACCTTTCAATGTCAACTTCTGGCTTCCACATTTCTGCATTGGTGAGAACATACACCCACATATGCATACACATGCATATACCACAGACATACAGAACACACACATGCATACACACCATAAACACACAAAAATGAGGACAAAGAAAAATAAATACAACTCAAACTCACTGCAGGGATATTTTACCAATTAAGTTTATTTTTTTTCTTTCTGTTGCTTAATTCTTAAGTAAAAAAACAGACAAAAACAAACAAACAAAACCAGAAAAGGCATTTACTTTTGTGATTCTTACTGAGTTCAGTTTAATTCTGTTATCATTAATAACATGCTTTTTCATGTAGATTTTTTGTGCTCAACTTTCTAGATAAATGGATTTTTCCAACAAATATGAAATCATGTGTATATGTTGTATAAAATTGAACATGTTATAAATATTGATAATTTAGACAGTAGTGTTATAAACTAAATATACCATTAACCATGATTAGTCTCTCTGTTTCCTTGTATCTATTTCTCAGCCAACAGATAAATCTGTGTTAGCCTCTCTAAGAGATTTTATATTTATTTAATGCTTTATAACAAACAATATGTACATATACCTGTTGTTTTATCCAATCCTCACAGTTTATAGGTGGTTAATAAAGCTGTGAACTGGTCTTGGATCTTGGGACTCCCGATGTAAAATTTTCTAGATTATGTAGACAGCATGAGCACTTCTGCTATCTGTAGTACATATTGCAGGTTTTTACTTATTTAAATGCATGATCAAATGCTATTTATTTGAAAGAAAAGCCTAGATTGCCAGTAATTTAGAGAAAAAATACCTCACCTGTGCTGAGAACATTCTATATGCAGGATATGTGTTTTTTTTTTTTTCCAGATACGTACTGGTTTGTGGCATAAAACAATGGTCATTTTACTAATCTGTGTATGATGCTGCCCCCAGTGTCGTTACTTTGTACACAGAGCTGATTTGACTTAAGGATGTGCTTTTGAGACTCAGCTTTCAAGGGCAAGTTGAAGACTACTGTTCTCTGGGAATCAGCAGTATTATGTTAAAGACTCTTTAAAATTCTCCTGAGCTTCAAGGTTCTTTTAAGTCTCTCTTTACAGCTAGCTTGCAAAGCTCGGGGTTCTCAGTGCAATTGGTTTTCACACAGCCCAAGCTGGGTAAGGATCAGGCTGAGAATGGGTCCACCTTTCATTCTTTAATAGGATGTGTAGTCAAAACTCTGTCCAGTAAGAGAGACAACACAAGCCTGAGCATGATAGACGATGTGTTTTGTTAGGACCACAGGTGAATCATACAGAAGAACGGATGTTCAGAGTGGTTTGTCCCTGGTAGCTCCAAACTGGAAGCACTGATATGTTCTTCAATGACAAAGAATTAAATGTATTACATCCACACTATTGAGTGCTGACCCGCAATGAAGAGAAACAAGCGCAGGAGTTTAGATTAAACTACAGCAAACAATAGCGAGTGGCCAAAAAAATAAAAATCAAGCTGAGGGATATATACATACATAGTTTGTGGGTTTTTTTCTATGCACTCCTTATGAAATAAATATTTTATGCTAACAATTAAAAAGAGAGCAATTGTTTGATGGAACTAGACTGGGGGAGGGGTAAGTATGACAGTCCTGAGGTAAGTGTGAAACACTCCAAGATAGATAAGTATTGTCAAGTATAGAGAAAGGAAACAAGATAAACAGAGCACACTACTCTGTAGAAACAGTGTCACTCAGGTGTTGTATTAGGTCTCTCTAATTTGTATAGCAATGTCTCCATTTTATAAAGCAGCCCTAAAGACTAAATAACTCACAACCTATATTAAACGTAACACTCTGTGGCATCTACTGACCATTTTATAATGATACCATGTTCTAGTCTCATTTCTGGAAATGTGATTTAAAAAAAAAAAGGATTAGGTGAGAAAGAAGTTCATTTCAGCTTTCAATTTCACGTGACAGTCTATCAGTGTGGAGAAGTCAAGGAAGGAACTTCAAACATCCAGTTACATCCTATCTACTGTCAAGAGCAGAGGGAAATGAGTACATATGTGCTTACTTCCTTACTTGCTTCTGTTTAGCTCAAATTACCCACTGTTGTATAGTTCAAAACTTCCTGCTTTAAGGAATTGTACCACCCACAGTGGACTGTGTCTTCCAACATCAATGAACTTAATTAAGATGATCCCACACACATTCTCACAGACCAATTAGAGATCCACGGCCAGGCCCCAGGTGGAGCTTTGGGAGTCCAGTTGGAGAGAAAGAGGAGGGATTGTATGAGCGAGAATTGTTGAGACCAAGATTGGAAAAAGCACAGGGACAAATAGTCAAACTAATGGAAACTCATGAACTATGAACCAATAGCTGAGGAGCCCCCAACTGGATCAGGCCCTCTGGATAAGCGAGACAGTTGATTAGCTTGAACTGTTTGGGAGGCACCCAGGCAGTGGGATAGGAAAGGTCCTTAGTGCATGAGCTGGCTGTTTGGAACCTGGGGCTTACGCATGGACACTTTGCTCAGCCTGGGAGGAGGGGACTGAACCTGCCTAGATTGAATCTACCAGGTTGAACTGAATCCCCAGGGGAGTCTTTGCCCTGGAGGAGATGGGAATGGGGGGTGGGCTGGGGGGAAGGCGGGAGGAAAGGGGAATCCGTGGCTGATATGTAAAATTAAATTAAATTATAAAATAAAAAAATTAAATTAAAAAATCATAAACTTACTTAAAACATTAAACAAACAAACAAACAAACAAAAAACCTCAAGGTAATTCTTTCTGGGTAGTTCCATGTTGTGCCAACCTACAGAACTAACTTTTTGTTTTGTTTTGCTTTTTCGAGACAGGATTTCTCTGTGTAGTTTTGGTGCCTGTCCTGGATCTCACTCTGTAGACCAGGCTGGCCTCAAACTCACAGAGATCTGCCTGGCTCTGCCTCTCAAGTGCTGGGATTAAAGGCGTGGGCCACCACCACCTGGCTCAGAGCTAACCATTAATGGCATCCTTGTATCCTTGACTAACCAATGACTACTACAATAGAATATGGGTTTATAGATTTAAGTATATCCTTGCTTTAAAAATCTAGATGACTGCTTATGTCAAGAAGAGATTTCTGTACTTACACATCAATAATTGCTTATTGTATCTTATTTCTCTTATTCCTTACACTAAATTCTAGGGTAAACTTCAGAAGGGAATTAACTTTGGTTTCAAAGCAAATTCTCATAGTAGTTTTTTCTTCAATATGTCCTTAAAACAATCATTTCTTAGATGAAAAATGATTTAGAAATGAGCAACAAAAATATGAATTCTACTATTAGACATAAATATTCCATTTTTTCTTACACAGCAAATCCTATCCTCAATTCATGCTACATTCATATAAAATACCTAATTTTTCAAGTGCAATGTACTTAAGAAGATATGCTAAGGAAATCGGGGTATATTCAAAGGCTTAGCTCATTTTCTTTGCGTGAAAATAAATTAAATTCTATCAGCTAATGAAGGTTAAAAGTTAATTAATTTGTCAATGGACAGTTTCTCCACTGATCTGGGGACTAAGAACACACCTCACCACTTCATAAATTGGAAACAACCTAAAAGTAATGGCTTTGTAATTCCTGCACTGTAATTAGATGGAAGAATGGCTTTTCGGAAGAGGAAGAGATGGGGCAGATATCAGTTCCACATGAAAAGAATGAGGTCCCTTAGGAGGTCTGTTTAAATGTGGCTCAATTTTAGCCAATGTGTCAAATTGGGCACGGGTCTGATAAAAACCAAAGACAAACATAAATTGTCTAAGACAATTAAGGCATGAGTGGTCTACAAACACGGCTGTAAAGTAAGGTAACTTCTATGTCACTGTATTCTCTGCAATGTGATACACAATTAATTCTTCCTTAAATGAAAAAACGATGAAAATTTCATTATGCCGACATCTCACAATAAACTTGGATCCACTGAGCCTTTTTTCTTCTTGCTCATTTAAGTCCTTATAATTAATTCTGGATTTATGTCATTTTCTGGTCAATGTTACAGTCACCTCACTAACTATTTAAGCAATTTGAGAGCTGTTGAGCTCACGGGAGCCGGGGAAACAGGGGTCGCTACCACTAGAGTTCTAAAGGGACCCTTCTTTTGTGAACTTTTATTTTCCTATGCTGTGGATTTCCCTTTAGCCAAGTAATTAGCTGTTATTGTCTTGGTTTTATGCACAGGTCTAAGTGCAGGCTTCAGCTGGAGAGATGGGGCAAGTAATTACATTCGTCTATAAACCAGTGACACCATTTTTTTCACCTTTCAATTGTTTTCTTGATTTCATGCCCAAAACTACTTTGTTGTAATTAATAAATTAAAAATAACAACTTGTACAAAATATTCTAGAACCTTCTCTCCTTCTCTGTTTACCCTCATTTATGTTGTCATTTCATTCTTTATCTGGTACTGGCTCACCTACACAAAAATATTGCAGGGTCATGCACAGAAGGGGCTACCAAAATGCCCCCCAGAAGTCCATGTAAGAAGCTATTTATGGCCAAATGTGTTGGGGGAACAGAGGAGAGTCTGGGCTTTGCTAGCTATCAGCTTAGTGGAAAAGGAACCAGCTCCAGATTCATTGATGATGATGTCTCAAGTAAGAGATCTTCTAATAGAGCATAATTCAGTCTTTATCTGGTATCAGCACACGTGCATGGCCTTCTATACCTGCACACAAATACATATGCTCATATACTGTATATACATACACTATAATACACATAACATACATGTCACACAGACTCAGAGAAACATTACACACACAAACACACACACACACACACACACACACACACACACACACGAGTTTTCACCTTCCTGTCCCGCCAGTCTATCTGAACCTACACTACAATAAATTATTTTGCAACGACATCTTTGTACTGTCCATTTACAAAATGCCCTCAGGCCTTGCTTTCTGGGTTGAAGTTTGTCTCACTGATCTGTGTTTGGAGACTGTCTGTCAGTGCTCTTCAGATTCTATCTGAAATAGTGACCCTCTTCTTCTGTCCTGCCTCCTTAGTATGTGTCTCATCATTTAAGAACACTTTGCTGTTCTGTTAGGCCAGTGTTTCAATCTGTGCACGTTTGAGACATCAAATTGCCCAGTTTAGCAGATGCACAGAACCTGATTATTTTGAAAGACAAGCAGACTGATGGGGAAAGTCAGTCACAGAAAGGTAAATAGATGTATGTCTTACATATGCATCTGCAAAATTTCCAGTGCCTTCTATTTTGAGTCACAAAGGAGTTGAGGAGAAGATAATTTTAAGAGAGAAAACAAATATGGAATGAGATTCTGCAGAACTGTGAAATGATTTTCTCCCTTCTTAGATAGCACTGGGGGTAAAAGTGAGCTGATGAAACTCATCATTACTCTGAGTAACACAAAGCTTCCATGGTCATAGCTAAAACAGTATTGCACACACACACACACACACACACACACACACACACATCCAACATGAGGTCTCGGAAAGAACTTATTAAACAGCTTAACTTCATTGTACTGATAAATGAGTTTTTGTTAAAAAAAAAAAAAGTAAATAAAAGATTTTTTTTTCCTCCTTTTTAAATCTTGGTTCCTAAACGAACCAGCTGCAGTTGCCTTTGGGGACTTCTTGCAGTGTCAGTGTGAGAGACCATCTGTGTAGCTTTCTTTCAGAAGCTCCCAGGCTCTGTCCAGGTGTTGAGATTTAAGGATGTGCCCTTCCTGCCATCAGCTGCACAGGATGGGCGCTCACCCTCACTGTCAGCACCTTGTGAACAAGAGAAGGCTCTCTTTGTGCCCTTGCTCAAGGCCCAGCAGTGTGGCTATCTCATTCTGTTTCAAATTAACATCAGTGGTAATTTCCGCTGGTTATGCTCTGTAAAAGGAACTCTATATCCTTCAACTGGTCTCTGCTTGCAGGGCACCATGGGAGGCTGTTAAGATATGCAAATTGTGTTGTCTCAGTGGAGTCCCATGGGTAATCACCTACCCTCCCCCTTCCTCTTAACAAATCAAAAAGGAAATGTTAGAGTTTGGCTCTTAATACTGGAGGGAAAAGAAACTGAAATTTTAGGTTTTCCCCGTGATTCTGTTCATCAAAGAAATTTTTTTTCTTTTTTCGGTGAGGTTAAATGTGGGAATTTTAGAATACCATGGGGGCAGATACAAGAACAATAGAACCATTAAAGAAATTTTTAAATAAATCAAGAAATTGTCATTGTTTATGGGTTTGTCAATTCTGAGCTAGATTTTTTTTTTTTTTAACTAGAGTCCATTTTTGAGACAAACTGGACTTTAGGGGATTAAAAAAACAAAACAAACAAAACAAAAACTATCCTTTTCTTATCCTTTGCAAGGTGCCTGACTGTGAACCTTACCACAAAAGATGGAGGACCAAGAGAAAAGAAAAATAAATAAATATAGGATTTTTATGTGGCACAGAAACATTCAGAAGGAAATGAGCCAAAGAAATAGGCAAATCTGTGATTTTCTTGTGTGTAGGTGTTATGAAGAGCCACGGAGAAGCTGTGTGGAGGACCAAGGGTATGTGGCAATGTTAATATGATAACCTGGGAGAAAGACTCCAGCACTTTAGGGATCAGATCCTCTGTGTCCCGTGTCTTCAGTGATGTGGGTGTTCTTTTCTCTCAGGTGTACAGAGGCCCCTCAGCAGAAATAGTCTTATTTACCCTCCCAGAGTTTAACAGGTAAGGGAAGAAGAAAGTGAGTTCTTGCTTCTACTATTTTCCAGAAATCAAAGAAGCCACATTTTAAGACCACTGTCTAAATACCCCACCACCTAAGTCTCTCTCTCTTTTTTCTTAAGATCTATTTTTATTTTTATCTGTGTTTCTGTGTGGTTATGTGCATGTGAGTGCAGGTACCCACAGAGGCCAGAAGGGAAGAAGGCAACTGATCCTCTGGAGCTGGAGTTAATGAATAATAAATAGGTGGTTATGAGCAGTCAGATATGGGAGTTATGAACCCAATGCCCAGTCCTCTGCAAGAGTAGCAAGTGCTCTTAACCACTGACCCATCTCCCCAGCCTCCCCACTCCCAAACTTAATGTATGATTTAGTCATTACAGTAAACAATAAAATCTTACCTTTGTGACTTTATAGCTAAGAAGATAATAGGATTTAGATTGGTTCATATTTTCAGTAGTGTTGATTGTGTGACTTAAATTATTTGAACATCTCTAAATTTCAATGTTCTTTTCTCTACATTTGACAATATAACCTACCTCACACTGTTGTTACTAGTGTAAGGCAGGACAGAGTTCCAGTCACATGGTCTATCATTCATTTTAGGAATGTTTTCCCACTGTGGTTATTTAATTGTTTAGAGAAATATCCACATCCTATGCAGTGTGTGGATATTTTTTGACATAGTTCCATATTATAGATCTGATAAGCTGCCACTGAATTTGTTTTGTTATCTTGTCATATGTTACAATAGATTGAAAGCCCCTAGTGTTTATATTAGTACAATGTGATGTAAGTACTAGTGTATGGCTTTTCTGTAAAGACATATTTATAACTTAAATATCCCATAATGAAATGTACTGTATGATGTTACTGTGACTTTTCCTTCTTGAATGTCACGGCATTTCCTCCTACTGTCCCGTCCTCTCTTACATCCAATATATACATCTGTTCCAACTTGTCACCTTCTCTCCTACGTCTTCCCTTAGACCCAAGCATTTCTTTGTTGCCCTTCCTGATAAAATCAAAACTGTGTAAACAGTGGGTGCCAATTCACAGGAGTACTTCCATTGATCATCTTTCACCAGCTGCTCCTTAAACTATTAATAGTGCTATAATAAATCTTCTACTTTACAAAGTATAATGTGAAATAAAGATTTGTGCTAACAGTATGTTTCCTTTTTATAAATGCGTTTGTGGGTGTGTCTCTGACTCTTTTGCCTGCTCTTGGGACTCTTTTCCTCCCATTGGATTGCCTTGTTTAGCTTCAATATGAGGGCCCTTTCCTTGTCTTATTGTATCTTGTTTTGTCCTGTTTGGTTGCTGTCTTTTGGAGGTTTGCTCCTTTCTGAAGTGAAATGGAAGGGGAGTAGATCTGGGGAAGAGAAAAGGTGGGGGAGCTGGGAGGAATGGAAGGAGGGGAAACTATGGTCAGGATGTACTATATTAGAGAAGAATTCATTTTCAGCAATAAAACAATATTTCTAGTGCTATGCTCATGAACTCTCTTGGCTTGAAAAGTATAACTCTGACCCCTCATTGAGAGAGCTCATCTTTGCCGCAGACTGAGACCCCTTCACTATCACGATGGTCCAAATACAAAGAACAACTGACAGAGGGAAGCACAGCACCAATAGATACAAATGCAAAAACAATTCCTAAAGCTCAGAGAATATTACAGAAGCAACAGTGGTGGGGTTAGACTGTACAAGCCAGATCAGCAAGTCTGCTGTAGGATGTGTCTCCTAGAAAGGACAAGGAAGCTACAACCACAACACTACAACAATAAGGCTGTGTGGCAATGCTAATGTGCAAGGGGGCAATCTCATGGGACCCACTCTTAGACAAAAACTACAGGCAAGTAAGGACTGCTGAGAGATGGAGAATTAGTCTTCCCCATGGATGAGTGCCCGCCCCCAGCAAGGGTTATCTGATACCAAGTGGTCAGCTCTGAAATCTTATACACACAAGCAACACTAAATAGACTTAGCAGCATTTGTATAGTCATGCCTTGATATATATGTAACAATAATAATAAAAGAAAAAGGGGCCAGGAAGTTGAGAGAGAGAAAGCAGGGTTCAAGAGAGGCTTTGGGGAGAGAGACAACACAGGAGGGGTTGGAGGAAGGAATGGGATGGGGGAAATGATGTAATTATATTTTAATTAAAACATGCATGTGTATGGAATATGTATATGGTTTATGTATGTGTATATATGAACAAGGAGGCCAGAAGATAATGTCTGGTGTCTTGCTGTATCACTCTCCACCTTATTTCTCTGAGACACAGCCTCTTACTTAACTTGAAGGCAGACTGGTGTCAGCAAGTCCTGGTGAGTTCCTGTCTCCACCTTCCAGAGTGCTGAAGTTACCGAAACCTGTGGCCATACCCAGCTTGTCCTGTGGGTTCTGGGCATTTGAATTTAGGTTCTCCCGCTTGCACAGTAAGATCTCTTCTCCTCTGAACTGTCTTCCTAGTCCACACGTGTCTCCTTTCTTCCTTTTGCAGAGAATTTGCATAGCATGAAAAGACCCTTACTTCCACCCCTGCACTGTAAAAAAAAAATACAAGAAAAAGAAAGACAAGAAAGAGGTAAAGGAAGGAAGAGAAAGATCCTATAAAAAGAGGCCAAATACTTTATTCTTTATTACATGCCATTGCTTTGGAAGCAGTAAGTTAACTATTTAACATACATAAATTTTAATATCTAATTAAAAAATAAAACCGCCTCAGACTAATGCCTGTAAATCAGATTGATCTTTCTATAGTGGGGTCTAAAAGATGCCAACTCTACAATTAATTTCTCGAAATGTGGTTTGACTGCATTTCCCTGTTATTAAAAGCTTCTATTCAAAGTAAGATTTGTAATATCGACACTTGTCCCAGAAGTCTGATATAGAAGCAAAATAGGTAAACAAAAGCCTAGCTGCTTGGAGTTCAGTTCTAGAGAGATCTGGAGATACAGCATAGTCAAGGTGCTAAGGGCTGTATGTAGATGAGGCCTCTAATGTTGGCAGTGGTTTATAACAAACTATTATATGAAGTTCAAAATTCCGTGTCTGTACTAAACTTAATTGCAACACGGTTGTGCTGTATGTTTCTGTAAAATATACAGCTACCATTGCCTTAGATTAGTTTGAAGAGAGATCATTTGACTTCTAAAAAGGAATGTTTACTATCAGGGACTTTAGAGAAAAAAAAATCAGCCGGTTGTCCTACAGAGTAACAGACCGTGCATACAACCTTTCAAGTACTAGTGGCTAAGTTAATTTCAATTTATGCATTTGTTCTGATGGTCTCAGAGGCTGCTCATATTTTAGAGTGAAAAAATAAATAAATACAGTATGGAAAATTCTAGGTAGTTTTAATATCAGTTAAGTGAAATCAACATGAATCAATGACTTCAAAGAAATATCCTTAAATAATCAAGGGCCTGACTGTGGGTGACAGTGACACGTACCTCCCACGTGCATCTGCTTTAGCGAAGTGGGTTGTTTATAACTAGAAATGCAGAGGGCAGGTAATGAGAGCACTTTCAAATGAAGCTGATCTGTGTGACAATTTGTTAGATTGTGTGGACCCTTCAATTCTGCTCCATTCAACATGAGATTCACACACTTAATTATTTCGGGGAATTGATGGTCAAAAACCACATCTAGTTAAGTCTGTCTCTAAGAACTCTTGTTACAAGCCTGCTTGCCAAAACTCTTCATGAATTAAAATGAATGGAAGCAGACCTAACTGCAGTGGCAGTCTCATGAGTCCAAGATGAGTAAAACTATTACTCTGGTGAACTGGGAGAAGTAGTGCTCATGAATAATTATGAAATATAAATTTAGCATATGAAGCATGGTTATCGATGTTAAAGAAGGTATTTTAAGTTTCAAATGATTTACGTGACTGGTTCTATATGGAGAAAATCTATTTACATAAATATTAATTTTGTGGTACACGTTTTCCATTTCTAGTGTTTTGAAATGGAAAAAAAAGGAAAACAAATACCTGAATCTTTGCTATAACTCAAGTAAACCCAGACTGGTATAGTTCCAGCAGATGTTTGCAGTTGTGGAAATGAAATGCAGAGATGAGCGTAGAGATTGATAAAGATGTAGACATTGGGTGTACACATATTCAAGGCCAGGTAGAGCCACAAATTTATGTGTGGCAGACTGTAAGCTTAAAGAATTGTGCCTTATAAATTTGTTTTTCTGATTGAGATTTGCATTGTCAGTAATTTTGTAAATGGGTCTCATGGGACAACATTTGTTATTGGCTGGGCTGATGGATGAGGCCATTTTTGTCATTCTTCATTTATGAAGCATTTGTTTGCCCCTGTTTGCTTGTGGCAGATTGAAGCAAGTGCAGACAGGCTTCCAGATGACTAGGGAGCCCAGAGTTTCTGCCAGCAATATACATCTATGAAAAACATGTCAATGGCTCCGTACAAAATGAAGGAATCTAACAAAAGCTGGAGTCTCCTCCAAAACACAACCGCTGTTTCTTAATTATCCCGCTATGCCCTTTTTATAATGTCACTGTTCCTTTGACAGATGTTGTTCAAAACACACAAACAAACAAAAAACAGTGTTTTGCTTTGGAGACAAATATGTCAAGTTTGTAACAAATACTGAACTGAATTCTCACTGTAAAGAAAAGGATAAACCATATGAAATATATTGATTGATTGATTGATTGATTGATTGATGTGTGTGTGTGTCTGTGTGATATGTGTATATGCATATGTGTGTGTGCTCATATGTAACACAGTATCCAAGCAGAGGTCAGAGGACAAGTATAGGGTTTTAGTTGTCTTCTTCCACCAAGAGATCTGGGCTTTGAACTCAGAGTGTGAAGTCTGCACTATAGATGTCTATAACCTCTCCTCTACTGGCTCTAATTTTTGTTTTTCTAATTGTGATCATTAGTTTGTAAAAATAGCTCCCTTAAATTTGATTGTGGTTTTCTTTTAGATTGTTATGTCAAAGATAACGTGTGATACACTGGAGAGAAAAAAAAAAATCTCCCCTTCCCCAGTACAAAGTTCACAGAGTGCTGTGAACTGTAACAAAAGGCAGACTAATAAGAGAAAAGAAAACATATTTATCTAATAGAGGTCCTATGTAACATGTTCCCCTTCAGCAATGAAGATCTAAGACCTAAGGAAAACTATTTTTATGGACACTCAGGCAGAAGTGTGATTTGGGAGACAGGATATGATCTAGTCCCAATAAACAGGAAGAAAGAGCATAGCTTATTTGTTCAAATTCTTCTTGGTGTGTCTATGACATTTCTGAGGCAGGACATTCCTCATAAGAGGATTGTCAGAATAAAAAGATAATAATAGGGTATGTGTGCATGACCTTTCTGTGTTATAGAGCCAGCTCCAGGGAAAAGGTGAGGTATACTGTAGTCTATACGCCACCCTTGGAGGTAACATAATACTTCTTTGAGAGCTGGTGGCGTATTCTTGTAATCCCAGAACCAGGAGGTAGAGGTAGGAGGATCAGATATTCAAGGACAGCCTCAGCTACACAGTGAATTGAAGGTCAGCTTGGGTACAGAACACCCTATTTAATGAATAGTTCTTCTATGCTGGAGTACGGTTGCTATGTGGTTTTCTCCCACAAAAACTCATACTGAGTTATAGTTCTTTAAAGCAATGTGCCCTATCAGGTGGCGGGGCCTGTAGAGGGTAACTAGATCGTTGGTTACCACCCTCATGAGTAAATAATGTTATCATGAGTTACTGAGTAAGATCCTGATGGACTTGGTCAGGTCTCATGGGAGCAAATGTGTTACCACAACAGCAGGTTATTAGGAGACTTACTCTGCTCACACTAACCTGACACTCTTACACACACTTTATACATACTGCCACCATGAAATGCTGTCTCCCTTGTTAAGAGCCTTGACAGATCTGGCCACTGATCTTGAATTTCTCTGCCTCTAGGACTGTGGTCTCTTTTCTTTATATGTTTACATCCTCGGGTATTCTGCTACTGTAACACAAAATAGGCTTAGATAGTTGTGACACTATTTTTTCCCCTTAAAAATGAATAACATCAATTATTTTTTAAAAAATCAGAATTCTCTGCCATCAGCCCAGGCCAGCACTTACTTCCAGCAAGTGCACAGGAGAGATAGAGCAGACTCATGGATGGATTATGAGTTCCCCAAGGAAGGTCAAGCTTATGTGGAATTCATCCTTCTAACTCCACAGAGAGCCTTACTAACAGAAAGAGCTTAGGATTGGGAAATGTGGACGCTATACAGGCAACCTAAGAAGATTTTGTTTTATTTTTACTTGATTAATTAGTTATTTTTATCTCATTGGTGCCTCAAAAAAAAAGAATGTTACACTGCCCAGTGTGGTAAAATGAAGAAGGAACCCAGCTGTTAACAGAGGCAAGGAGAATGCAAATCAGGGTCCTGAGAACACTTTCTGGGTTGCACACTGTTGTATTGCACAACCCTTAAGGCACGTGGTAGACCTCTCTTACATACTGAATGAGAGTAAAGAACTACCTATGCATTCTCCTGGCTGCAGAAAGGAAAAATATGTATGCAGCCCACTTAGTCCTAACAAACACCTATATTTATTTAGTGATTTAACTCCCTCACCTGACCCATCCCAACCACAATTTTATGTCTTTCTCACCAGCAATGTTCTCTGGAAATAATCATATAAAATTATGCAATAATTAAGGTGAATCATAGTTAATTAAATTTCTTTGATTATCTAGCCTTTAAAATATTACCTTTGTAAAGAGTCTATTTAATTCTATCCCAGAGAGATACATTTCCAATAATGGAATGATTTTGAAGAAAGGAGTATAGGAACTAGCCATCAAAGGCTGCCTGAACACCATTGTAAAATGCTTGTTACTAATTTCTTTTCAGGGAGGCAAGCAACCAAGACCTACTGATAAGTAGAAGGGATTTTCAAGTGCTCTGAGGTCTTATCAAATCAGTAGATAATAATATGGACTAGGAAGATGGCTCTATTGACAGTATGCTTGTCATGCACACTTGAGGACCTAAGCTCAATTCTCAGAAACCGTGTAATCTGTTCAGTGTGGCAGCGCACACCAGAACCCCAGGGAAAGAAGAGACAAGAGGATTCATGGAGCTTGCTGGTCAGTCAGTATGTCTACGTCAATGAGCACTATGTTCACTGAGAGATCCTGTCTCCAAATAAGTAAATAATAAATAAAATAAGGTGGAAAGACACAGGAAGACACCCAATGTTGTCCTCTGGACTTTGCAAGTATGTGAATGCACACCAACAAACGTGTGTGCAGGCATGCATGACCACTTACATATGCATGCAATACATGCGTACACACAAAGAACTAAAAGAAATATAATGCCAATATTTTAAAATGTATTCTATCTCCTTTCCTCTTTCTTTCTTCTTTTCTTCCTTTCATCTGTATTCTTCCTTTCTTATTAATTCCTTCCTTTCCTTCTTCTTTCCATCCTTTCTTCTTATTTCCCTTTTTCTTTTTTTCTTCTGTTTTCCTTCCTTCCTTTCTTCCTATTTACTCCTTTCCTTTCTCCCTTCTTATTTCTTTCTTTCTCTTCTTCTTTTTTCCTTTTTTCTTTCCCTCATATTTCCCTTCTTCCTTCTTTCCTCATACATGTCTTCCTATTTCATTCCTCCCTTTCCCCATTCCTATCTTCTTCCTTCTTTCCTTCATTTCTCTTTCCTTTCTTCCTATTTACTTCCCTCCTCCCTCCCTCCCTCCCTTCTTTCCTTCCTTCCCTCTTTCACAGAAGAAGTGAGACGTTAAGGCAAAATGCTTGGAGTTATCATATTACTGTACAGTCACAGTTGATAAAGGGAGGAATATCTGCTATGGAAGCTCCCAGGTACCCTTAACAAGTTCTCTTAATCACTGAATCTACAAAAAATTTTTTTTTAATTTTTTAATTTAAAAATTTAAATTATTTTAAAATAATCTTCATGATATAATAAAGATAGTTGATAAACATTTTCATATTTCCCTGGCTTGTTATTTTGTGAGAAAATCAGAGATCTCCTGCGTCTCTTTGTGACTCGGTTGTTCCGATAACTAAATAAGGACAAGAGATGACCGCAGTAACACAACCAATGCTTCATTAAGTGCTTCAGAATATGAATTTTTCTAAGGTTTATTCATTTGTTTTTATTTTATATGTATGGATATTTTACCTGCATGTATGTACGTGTACCATATGTGTGACTGGTGCTTACAGATGTCAGAAAAGGCCATTGAATTCCCTGAAACTGGTATTACATATGGTTGTGAGCCATCATGAGGGAGCTGGGAACCAAACCCAAGTCCTCTGCAAGAGCAACAAATGCTCTTAACTTCTGCACTACCTCTCTAGTTCCCGAATATGATTTTCTTATTTTATGTTAACAATACAATTTATTTAATCTTCCATGTGATTGTTTAAAAAAAAAAAAGTCATTGTTAAAATAAGAAGTCTTAGTCTTCACTGTATATTTGCTCAGTCAGTAGAAACACAATAGAAAAACAAGGATGACTGGAAAGAATTGGTTATTAAATCTTGAGCCACTTTATAGTAAACACTTCAGAAATTGTCATGTGTGTCATCATGAAGAAGGAGGACTCTGGCCTGGGACAGACAAGAGGTTCTATAGTCACACGATCTAATAGAGTGACCACTAGTCATGTGTGACTATCCAATTTCAAAAAGAAGTGAACTAAACCTGAATGAGATTAGAAATTGCTTAAGGATACCAGCCACACTTCAAGTGTTCAATGGTTGTGGACAGATAGCAGCCACTACATGGGAAAGGGCAGATGTAGAACATATCCATTGGTGCAGAAAAGATCAGTACACTGTCATTATTTTTAGATTAGTTATGTTTTAAATCCTCTCTCTGTCTCTGTCTCTCCCCCCTCCTTTGTGTGTGTGTGTGTGTGTGTGTGTGTGTGTGTGTGTGAGAGAGAGAGAGAGAGAGAGAGAGAGAGAGAGAGAGAGACAGACAGACAGACAGACAGATAGAATGGGTGCTCTAAGACTTCATAATATCCCCAACATCTAGAATTACAGTTGATTGTGAGTCATGTGACATGGATGCTGGGAACTGAACTCAGGTCCTCTGGAAGAGCAGCAAGTGCTCATAACTGCTGTACCATCTCTCCATCTCCTCAGTATACTTTTTATATTAAAGCCAGATAATAATTTTTCCTCTTTTTAAAAAAAATGTTTTGTGGTTAATGTAGTAGTTCTTTGCTTTGTTATTTCTTTCCAGCTGCTCAACTCAGCCATTCCAGCTTAAAACAACAATGGATAATGGACGAGCTTGTAACTTTAATGTTTTAAGTTTATAAAAATAAGAAAATCAAGTAGAGAAAGGGAAATAATTGAAAATTCAGTTCTTTTACAAATCTTGCTTGGGGTGGTCCAGAAATAGATCTGTAATTACTTAGACATGATGCTTTTAAAATTGGAAAGCATTGACTAGCCTAGAAAGATGCTCTTGGTTTGTGCTTAGACAGTAAAATTCAGAGAGGCACTATTCCAGTTCACACACACATTCATGCCCTACTGTAGGGATTTATGTATGCGCTAATTTTCCTTTAGCGTGTCCGTGGTTTCTAACCATGTACATTGTCTCCTTTACTTTTACAATCAGAAGGGCATAAACAAGTAGAAGTAACTTGGATTTTGGTGGTCTGACGACAAACATGTTTGTTGGCTGGGTGAAGGGAAGCCACAGACTGGGCACTGCTGCTGAGGCACAGAACTGCCTGGCTTTATTTAGTCTGTTTCTATCTACATGTTTTATAAACACCATGGGAAGGAGACAAAACAACCATAGTCTGAAGGTGGCCAGGCATATACATTTTGAATAATTTGGGGATAATGTTTAATGGATTATCATAGTTTATGATTTCCAGATAATCATTTAGAATTTAGAGAAAAATTTCATAGACAAAATCTGTTTTTTTTTCCTTCACTAATATGGCCATTTTCTTCATATAAATATAAAGAAGGGTCCACATTTTCCTTACTCAGATGTGGCTGCATCTTCACCTGCATGTATTATATACACATCAGGGTCATCTGAGACATCTGTGACAGGAAATGATGAGGCAGATCAGTCTTGTGCTCCTTGAGAATTTACAACTAGAGAAAATGACTGCAACAAATTACAAGTCATAAAAATGTATCCACACACTATGTAGACCAAGTACATGGATATCAAATGTGCCTCTACGTTTACGTTCCAGAGTTTGTCCTTTTACAACCAGATGCTCAAACACTTAGTGTACATATATCTATACACATGTGTGCACATTGATAAACAGAAAAAACACAGATGCTACATAACTGTGCAAATAGCAAATGTGGAAATGTATCTTTGAAGATAAATAATTCTTTAAAAATATGTAGTGTGCCAGAAAATAGGGCATAATCAGATGTTCTGGCAATATTTTTATTGGAAGTAAAATTCAACCCTAAAAAAATCTTTTTCTGTTTATGAAGCAATAGCATACTAAAGGGAATGTTTAGAATTATGAAAAAGGAAATTCATGTCTCATTTTTAAAAACACTTTCATAGTCTGATTTATATGGACTAATTTGGCACAAAATAGACCAAAAAGGCAACTATTTCTAGAAGTTAATTGCCAGTGTTTTTATATTTAAAATTCTCTTCACATATAGGCTAGTGTGCATAATTCTGATAATCAAACTTCTGTCAGACTGCACATTAGTCTGTGTAAAAAAAGGGGAAGCCTGTTTCCTTTTGCAGTTGAGAAAACTTCATTTGGGTAATGGTGTGAGTTTTCCATCTGAGGTGGTTATTCAGGCATTTGCCAAGGAGGCTTATAGGAAAGGACGGGATGTTAAGCTTTACCTCAAGATTCATTTATAAGTCCTGTTTGGCATCATTTTCTCCGAGAACAGGCTCTGTTATATGTTTCAGAGAAATTGAAACCATATGTTGACACCTAAAATTTTTTGAGAAATACCACTGGAGTTTGCAAGAAAACATATAAATATAATCAACTCGTTGTAGGGTGAGTCTACCAAGAGACTCCATAATACTTCACTTGTTTCTGGTGGGGCCGTATTAGTGATGTCTTAATACCATCACTTGTAACACAGGGCGATCGAGTTGAAACTGACGGGGTTAATATTAAACTCTTCATCGTGTACTTCCAGATTGAAATGAAAATATTTAATAGTACCTGCTTCAGTTTTAGTAATAATTATGTTTCCTTGATGACACTTGGCATTTAAATATGAAGCTTTTTTACTTTTTATTTTTTTCTGTTCTTGGAACAAGAGTCAGGCCAAAATGAATCTCCTAAAGAAACAGTTTGGGATATATTCAGGCTGGCAGCTGTTTGATGAACTACTGAACACTCTGCTTTCAGGAGTGCTCTGTCCAGTTGCTTTGGTCTACACGTACAGAAATATGGTCTCTTCAGGGGGACTGAGTTAAATCTTAATTCAAATATTGATAGACACTCCACACAAGTTTCCTATCATGATTCAATCTTAATCAAAAGTGAGATACAGAAAAATTCTCCAGTGGCTTCAAAAAACTATGCATTAGAGGTAACTCTGATAATAGAATATTGTTACACACACCTCACTTGATCCCTGTGAGCAAGATTTACATTCATTTGTATCTGTTTAAGAGTAAGTTTCATTAAAATGAGAATCCCAGGTCAAGGAGTAAGCTGTAGCTCAGGGGGTGAACTTTAGTCTTGAAGGCATAATGCCCTGGGTTCACTCCTCAAGAAAGAAAACAAAACAAAACAAAATGAATCAACAAGAAAATCCCTAAGTGACATCCACGTTGTGCTGACATTTGGAGATTCCATCCATGTGAAGGATACAAAAGGAAACAGTTACGCTATTGATCTGAGCTGGTTTGAATTGGAAATTCTGTGATAGCATCCCTCTCCCCACAAGAAGACAAAATGGCATCTGGTAATTACTGCATTCACCAATAATTCTCATTCTTGCTGCCGTTATCTCTCCGTGCTGTTTTCGCTTCACTGTGTCCAAAACACCTGACGGAGATAACGAGAGGAAAGGTTTCTTTGGCTCACGTTCTTTTGAGGTATTAGTCATTGTGGTGAAGGCACCTACGTGGAGGTGGGAACCTGAGGCAATGGCTTGTTCATGTGGGAATAGACAGGGAGCTGGGAGAACAAGCTAGACCCAGAAGTGATTATAACCTTCAAAAGTGTTCACCCAGTGGCTTGTTTCTGTCTGCCAGGCTTGACCTCCTATAGGCTCCATAGCCTTCAATTTAGTGTCCCTAAGCCACAAAATTAAGTGACCAAAACATGAGCCTGTGGACTTTATTCTAGACTCAAATTGTAATCTCTTATCCTCAGTCTTTTTGCTATGATCAGCATTGTTGAATGTTCTGTAGGCTTCTCTATGAACATCTTTCTTTTTCCAATTTACTTGAGAATTTTATACATGAGGACACTGTATTCACAACTGCGTCCTCCCCTCCATATCTCCACTCTAACCCCTCATGTGTCCCTGCCCAACCTTCTCCCAAATCTATGAACTGTCCTATGATTACTCCTGCTTGTATATGCTGATCATTTGCTCCCTTGTCAGCATGCATAGTGCATCCTGACATTATGAGAGCTGTTCTAGGGGAGGAAACATCAAGGTTTGTCCCAGCTGAAATTCTCAAAGCCCTGTGATCTAAGAATGTGATGTCTTCAGCAACAAGGTCTTAACTTTGTGTTCCCACAGAAAACCAAGAACAACAATAATAGTTTTTATTGTTTTTGGGGGGATGTTTCTTGGTCCCTTAAGACTAAGAACATGAAGGGAGGTTTCTCTTGTCTGCCTGGCACTGGGGTTTTTGTTAGAAAGTCAATGGCTCTTTTGGTGGAAGGCGCATTATCCCACCATGTGGTGAAACTCAATTTAAATATATATCTGTCTGTCTGTCTGTCTATCGATCGATCTATTTATCTATATCTATCATCTATCAATTGGTCTATCTATCTATTGAATGTGTGTTTATAAGTACTGTTATAAAACATATATGTATATAATCTATCTATCCATCTATCTATCTATCTATCTATCTATCTATCTATCTATCTATCTATCTATCTATGAAAGAAAGAACCTGCCGAGTACAATTGATATTACCCTTATTTGCAATTACCCTTATTTGCATATGTTTAAGGCTGACCACTGAAGATTGGGGTCTCATCCCTGAAAACAATGGACTCTACCCCTCAGCTTCTGTTGACTGCCTGTAGCTGTTTGTCTAGGGGTAGGGCCTTGTTAAATCTTCCTCTCTCCATGTTGGCATGTTGACTGTTTTGGTCTCTTTGGGTCTTGTACAGGCAAACATACTGTTTAGAGCCCATGGGTGTAACATACCTACTCTACACAGGAGATAGCAGTTATCCCAGTATTCAGGATGTTGTAATCTTTTCACTCCACCCTCTCTTATACAGTGTTCGGCATAGGGATTGTGTTATGTTTCATTTGGGCATCCATGGTCACACATTCTCTGCATTCTGATTAATTGTGGATCTCTTTAATAGCCTCTGTGTGCTGCAAAATGAAGCTTCCCCCCCCATGAGGAGTAAGATCTTCATTTTTCTATGCATGTAACTATTTAGAAGGCAGTTGATAATTATGTTGATTTAGGAAGGTGGTAGTACTAGGTTCTCCTCTAGGGTTTATGATTTCTCCAGTCATTAATTTGTAGTTTACCTTTCCAGACATGAATTTTTTCCTATTGGGAAGGGCTTGAGTCCAACTAGACAGCCATGGGTTACTCCTAAGACACAAATGCCATTATTGCTTTCCTGGTGATGTCTTAGCAGTCTAGTCATTATTGACATTATCAGACTTCACAGGGAGGTAGGACTTCGATACATTTTTTTTTTCTTGGCAGCTTGCACAGAATCTTCTAAGGCTATGGTTGTTACCATTGAGGGAAGCCTTCTATGTCAGAACCAGTTTGATTTCTCCAAGTCCCATGACTTAAGTGTGTGGTATCTTCAGCAATAGGATCTTATCTTCATGTTCCAGCAGGTGAGAAATAATGGTAATAGTCTATATTGTTTCAGTGATAACATGAACCCTCTTCTGACCAAAACTCAAAGAGCTTGTGGGGATTTTGTCTGATAGTCTGGCTCCTAGGGTACATATTATCCCACTGTGTGAAGTAATCCCACTAAAACTATATGTATGTATGTATGTATGTATATATATATATATATATGCATACATTATCTATCTATCTATCTATCTATCTATCTATCTATCTATCTATCTATCTACTATCTATCAATCAGTCTATCTATTGAATGTTTGTGTGTTTATAAGTACTGTCATAAAATAATAGGTTTCTCGTTGGCGTTTCCAAACCTCCTTATCAGTTATCCTTCTGTCTTGTATCACTTTCTCTCCCCCTTCCCATTTTCCACCTTTTCTGTTCATCAAACCTATATCCTGCTATCCTCCTCCATAAGGCACTTCTCTGCCTTCTTCGAATGGTCCCTTTATACCTGTTACTCGGGGTATTAATTTCTCAGGCCTGAAGATACAGGTCTAGGATCCACAGATTAAAGAGAATATGTGGTGTTTGTCTTCTAGAGTCTGAGTTACCTCATTAATTGTAATATATTCTAGTTCTGTTGATTTAGCTGGGGTTTTCATTATATACCATTTGTCTTTACAGCTGAATAGAATTTTACTGTGTATATATACCACATTTTCATTGTCCATTCATCGGTTGATGGACATCTAGATCCTTCCATTGCTTAGCTATTGTGAATAGAGTGTCTCTGCACACAGTTTTGTTATTATTTTCCTATTTTTTTTATCATTTATTATTTCAAGATGCTCAAATAAATCAGGACATTTCTATTAAAATATTTTTTTGGTTAATAGCAAAGCAAGCTATTATAGGATATTATTGTAATGGTACATGATTAAAAACCAAAGCAACATTATGTCTAAGGTAAAGTTGCAAATCACCCTTTTTAAAACTAGAAAATATTTTATTAATCCATAATATTCCAATGATTGGAAAAATTATTTATAACTTTTCTTTTCAAATGTAATAAAAAAATGAGTCAGTTTTACATTTTGCTTAAAAAAAGAATTTCCTAAAATCAGCTAAATATGCATTTGAAATTCTGTTTATCTGTGTATAAGCTGAATAGTGTTAAATGGGTGTCTGTTTTTCTAATATACAAAATGCAAATAGAAAATAGTTTGCACTTGGCAAAGTGGCATTTTCCTTTAATTTTAACACTTAGCAGGCAAAGATTGGCAGGTTGCTGTGAGTCTTGGTCAACATAGTGAGTTCCAGGCTAGCTAACTCCATTCCCCCTACAACAATATGTATCCTGAGGCTTTAATGTGAGAATTCACACTGCACACAGGAAATTTTTACATGTGAAGGAATTCATCATAGTTAATTTGGCATATCTAAAGTTGTCTTTTGTTATATATAAAAGATGTAATCAAGAGCTATAAAAATAACAAGACAGACATTTGATATTTCTGGCACACAATAGCTTAATCTGAAAGCCAAGAGGGCAAGAGAAAACAAAACAGAACAAAACCCAATAAATGTCATGGATGACCTTTCACCCACAACTGATAGGGCTCAGTAATTAACAATTATTTACATTGTTTGGATAAAGCTATATGTGTGTATAATATATATTACATTATTTATATATTATAATTTATGTTATATGTATATTATATATAATGTATTTATCTGTCTCCTACTATCTATGTCTTTCCTTGAACAAAAATAATGGCTATTGTAGCCATTATTTGTTTTTAATCCAACTCACTCCTGATTCAATTCTTAAGCCCAAATCACTGATGTGGTAAACATGAAGAGAAATAACAGGGCTGAAGTTTGAAGCTGCTGAAGCAGGAACATCATTTTGTATTTCAGATGTTGACGCAGAAGGGTGGACAGGATGAACACTGGTCTCCCTCCCTCTTGAATGCTTCATGCTTACAGACAGTCCCACCACCCAGGAAGCAGGCAAACTATTTGAGGTCAAGATTCTTTTCACAACTGGGCCACAGGTTAGTCCCACTGACCCACTTTCCCTAAGACACGTACATAATTCATAGTCAGACTCTGATGTTAATCATGAACGGATATTAGCATTTACAAGCCCTAGGTTTCACTATCATGTGAGTTCTTTTCTGGGTGGCAAAACCCATACTCAATAAAGCGAGCTACTGTGTAACTTCTTTGAAGATGCTCATAAAACAGTGGGTTTAGTTCATCTGGGAAAAAGAGACTAAAACGGAGCAGGTCCCTGATGGAAAATGTGGCTCTGTTATGCACCGTTCCCACCAAATATCTTGGAAACTGGGCAGTATTAACACAGCTCTCTGGAGTGAGGCCAGAAAGAAACACTGGATGCTCTCTTACAAAAACCCTGAAAGCAGCAAGCAACCCATAAACAGTACGCAGCCTGACTCTGAAAATGGACCGTTTTATGTTCCCTAATGGAAGGATAGCTTATTTGTTCATGGATTTATAGCAACAATGTGATGTCATCCAGTGATTTATGGCCAGGAGCACAGCAAGTGTCAATATACACAGGCGGGTGGAAACATCCTATTCTCTCCAAGAAACTCATCCTCACAGAAGGGTGCCTTTGCCTCAGGGTGGGGCAGATGTAGGAAAACCCAGGTGGTTATGTTACTGGAAATGGGATGGGGGAGCAGAAGTGCTGGAGACACATCTTGGTTAAGGATTTAAGGAATGTAATACCAGCTTATTTAGAACACAAGAAAGATGGCTATAAACGGAATCATCTAGTTCTTAAGTGATACAGTGACAGCTGTTTGATGCTACACGGTTAGGTAGGAAAAGATGTCTGTAGAGTACAGGCTCCTGTGAAGTGTTTATTCATTGTAAAGGGAAGATAATTTTGATTAGTATAAAAGTATGACACTAGTTTAAAATGTGTGTGTGTGTGTGCACATGTGTTTGTGTATGTGCACAAATTGACTCTTTGGTACATAGTTCTAGAAAGCTTATAAAATCAAAATATCATCACAAGCAAGAAATGAAAGAGTCCTCCTCAACTCCATCTGACATCCAATCACTTCTCTCCCTTCATTTTCCTCTTTCTCTGAATGTCATTTTAAACATAATTCTACAGCCTATAGCTTTTTAAGACTACATCCTCTCTCTCTCTCTCTCTCTCTCTCTCTCTCTCTCTCTCTCTCTCTCTGTGTGTGTGTGTGTGTGTGTGTGTGTGTGTGTGTGTAATTCATCCTGTCATTACACATGTGAGTTAGCCTGTCTTCTCCCATGAATGAAATATTCCATTGTACAAGTAGGCATAAACAGGTAGGTTTATCCATTCATGAACTCAAGGACATTTTATTTCTTTCCATTTTCTAGTGAGTATGAGCAAAGTAGCTAACAAACCCACACAAACATAGATTTTTGTGCAACCCTACAGTTTTATTTCTTTGGGGAGTATGTTTACTGGTGCACACACTGACTTTGTGTTATAGTGTCTGACAGCTTTGCACGCTAGTCTGTCGTTTTACCCACCCGCCAGTTGAGCACAATTACAGTTCCTCTGTACCCTCCTTATGATTTTTGTGTTTACCTTGTCTCTTGCCATCCATCCAGACAGACAGTATGTTTCATTCTGGTAAAATTTTCATTCTTAATAGCCAGTCTTCTGAACACCTTTTCAAGTGGCCATTTCTCAGCCTCACACCTTCTCAGATCTCTTTGCTCGGAGCTTTTACTCACTGTTCACTTAGGCTATCTGTCTATTGTTTTGTTTGTGTATACTCATTACAGTATAAATATTAAACAGAAGCATTTTTAAAGCTGTGTGATATAATACACTTTTTCTTCAGATATGTTCCCTGGCTTTTTCTTAATGATGGTTTTGTTCAAAGAACAGTCATTTCCAATTTCAGTAACACCCACTTAACAATTGTTTTTCTTTTAATGGGCACTGTCATTGGTATATAACAAAGACATTTTGCTTGGCCAGTTTTACAAAGACCAGGTATATTTTTTTGATTAGAAAAAAATCAATGTGTGTGTGTGTGTGTGTGTGTGTGTTTAATTGATCAATAGTCTCAGCAGCCCTACTCTCCTGAGTTTTATTTTTTACTTACATATTTCTATTCACTACAATGGGTCTTTATGAATTATATTTTACGGTGTGATGTTTTGAGATTTAGGTTCATTTTGTGACATATGGTGTCACATAATTTTTCATAGAAATTTGAGAATAACATTGAAGTTGTCCCTAGCTGCTACCTGGTTTCAGGGTGGTTAGATAGGCACAGAGTATTCAGGAGGATGAAAGAACTGAATAGTTCAGTATGGGCTTAACTGCTATTCAAGAAAGAGAAGTGACTGGTTTCCAGTTGGCTGCCTTAGATTAAACTCAGGCAGTAGCTTTTTCAACAATTATATTACCACAGTCCATTTCATTTAAGTTGTCCAATTTATAAGCATTAGGTAGTTTTTAATATCTTTTGAATGAACTCTTAATGTATGTGATTTTAATATACTCTTTGGATACTCATCTATGATATAATCATGTTTTTTATTCTTATGTGTAAGTCTGTGACTCGTCTTTCTCCTGAGAATTCTGGAAATACATGTACACACATACATATGTATACACATGCATACACACACACACACACACACACACACACACACACACACACACATATATATATATAAATGTTTATACAGTCTTCCAAAATGTAGCTTTCTACATAAGTTATTTTACTCAACTTTTTTACATTCAAATTAAAATTTATCTTTTATTTATTACTTCCTTCCATCCGTTTATTTTGGTTTCTTTGGTTTCCAAAGATTGGTAAGTTAGATTCTTCTTTTTACCCCAAAATTACTTCTTCCTTTTTAGGATATACCAAAGAAAATCCTTCATGAATCTTCATTAATTTTCATTTTAGAACAAACATATTCCCATAAACTTCAAAAAAAATTTGGGTACTAAATCACAAACAAAGAGACTACTTTGAAAAGAAGTTTATTCACCAGACATGTAGTCATGATATAAAGAATGGAACACTGACATGTTCTAGAAATCAAGAGAGGTATCAAACTGAAGAGACTCATGGTGTCCAGCTGGGGCCTTACTGCCAACCCAAGAACAGAAGCCACGATGTCTTTAGATCCATTGAGAAGAGTTCAGGCTGAAATGCCTACACAAATCAAGGCTCTGAAAGAAACTCAACCCTTAGAAAATGGAAATAGGCAGCCACAGATGTCTTTGGATCCACTGAGAAGAGTTCAGGCTGAAACGCCTACACAAATCAAGGCTCTGAAAGAAATTCAACCCTTAGAAAATGGAAATAGGCAAAACTCCATCTACCAATGCAAGCAGAGACAGGAGACTGTCTGTCTGTCTGGTTCTGGGTATGGAAAAACTTCTCCCCAGGGAAATTAACATTATGCCCATTAATAAATTAAAAAAAAATGCTTCCTGGAAAAAAATTAGGTCTACTAAAAATTTCTTGTGATATATCAGTATAGAACTGCAAATAAAAAAATAAATAAAATAGCAATATACACTTATAAAAAGAAAGAAAGTCCAGAAAGTTGATGTTTCCAGACGGTGTTAATAAAGGAGAATGATGGGATGGTTCACTTGCTACCAGGAGAAATGCAGACTGGTGTGGCGACGTTGGACAACAGCTTTACACTCTCTTGCAAAACTAGTATTATCGTCATATGGCTCAACAATCATCCTTGGTATTTACCACATAGGCTAAAAGGTCTGCCCCCACATCCATCTGGGCATGGATATTACAGCAGCTTTTATAATGGCCTGTGGCAGAAAACAATAAAGAATCCCTTACATAGGTAAAAGAACAAACAAACTGGACTACATCCTAACAACAGATTATTATCTGCCAATAAGAACAAATGACCTATCATAGCACTGTAAGACAAGAAGCTGTCTTGCATGTATTTTGCTCTGTGAGAGAATCTGATCTTAAAAGGTTATGTAACATCAAATCTTACCATTTGACACAGGAGAAAAAGAAACATCAGAAGGAACAGAAAGTAGATCAATAGTGCTCAGGAATTTAGGAGAGTGACAAGGAGAAGAAGATGTGAAACTACTTGTATGCAAATGTGATGGTGGATAAATACTGTTGTTCATTTATTGATATCCACGGAATTGAGTAAAATATCAGCCTTCACATAAGCCATAGGCTACAGCAAATAATCACACACCAATATTTGTTTATTAACTTCAACAAATGTACCACGCTAGTGTAATATTTAATTTTTTAGCATGAGCCTCATCATGTAACCTTGGTTGGCTTCAAACTCACTACGTAAATCAGACTGGCCTCAACTCAGAGAGAAGTCTGCCTGCTTCTAAGCCCAAAGTGCTGTGGTTCAAGGTTTGCAGCACCACACCCAGCCCTAGTGAAATATTTTTAATAAGAAGAAACAATGCTAGAAGTTGGGGTGGTGTGGGGGTGAAGGAGATGTGTAGACCTCTATGCTAGATGTTTACTCCTTCTATAAGCCTAAAACTATAACAAAATGTAGTTGATATATTTTGAAAACAAGTGAGGGTGATAAAGAATAAAAATATGAAGAATATAATTTTAAAAAGTAGGGAGATAAAATGATCTAAGTTTGCCAGGCGGTGGTGGCGCACGCCTTTAATCCCAGCACTCAGGAGGCAGAGGCAGGTGGCTTTCTGTGAGTTCGAGGCCAGACTGGTCTACAAAGTGAGTTCCAGGAAGGTGCAAAGCTACACAGAGAAACCCTGTCTCGAAAAAAACAAACAAACAAAAAATCTAAGTTCAGTAATACTCAAGAAAGGAAGTTGAAAACAAGAGTTCTGGTGAATAGAATGTATATGAGCTTATACTTCAACTTTCTCAAGCACTTCAGGAAATGTGTTACCTGCAAACAAATTATGCTGTTCTTTAACATTGAGCACACTCTATCTTTCATCTACCTTTACAGAATCCATGTCTGTTTTATTGGTTTCTATGTATAAATATAGGTATAGATTTGGATATAGAGAGTTATGGATGAAGATAGATATGTATCTACTGGAGACCTTCAAATGTATAGATTAATTAGCTCTTGAAGTCAGGGAAAACTTTGATTTTCAGTATGTCTGCCTCTCCAATAGTAAAGAATAAATTAAACAGAAACATATCTGTTGTAAACTCAATATTATAATTGAATGATTTGCCTGTTTGTAGTAAAATACAAATTTCAAGAATAAAAGTCACATTTTTTTTAAAAAAAAAACAAATTCTATTAAAATAATAAGTATTTACTAATTTCATTTGGGTAAACTTTATAAATCTATTCTTATTATATTTTATGTGTATGAGTGTCTTACATACATAGATGTGTATACATCGCCTGCATGGCTGATGCCTGTAGAGACCAAAAGAGTGTATCAGATTTTCTGGAACTGGACTAGGGACAGCTGAGAGCACCATGTGGCTGCTGGGATACAGGACCTAAGTCCTCTGAAATAACTCTAAATGCTTTCAACTAATGAGGAAAAATTTTAACCAAAGTGCAGTAACATAGAAAGAGAATGATTGACTGCAATATAGTTTATAAACTAGACAACATGTCTCTAAATAGTACCTGATGCAGATAAATCAACTCTTAAAAAGCAGAAAACAACAAAACTGTATTAGTGAGGCAGTAGATCACTTAATTGCACAATGATTATAAAAAGAAAACCACTGATCATCAAATGAATGAATTAAATAGATCATACTTAATTTTTTAGGCTTTGCATGATGAGTCATGAATTAAGAACATTATGCAAACGTTGCAGATGAACACTGACAATCACTTTGATAGTGTAAGTCAATGACTTTGAAACAAATTAGGTGAAGCTGTTTTTACCAAAAGGAATGCTATCGTTTTCATTAATTGCCAAACAAATAAATGACACTAAATATTTAAATTACATTTGAATCTGTTTTATTTAAATTATATTGAATCTGTTGAATTAGTTTTCCCACATGCAAATATAAACATCCCAAGTTGGATACCTGTAGCTGGACACATTTCTCTATCCCGCCCTGGTCCTGTAGTCTCACAGCCGCTTTTAAAATAATCACTTGAAAGCTGAATATTAGTTACAAACTCTTTGGTCTATGACTCAGGCTTATTGCTAGGTAGTTCTTACATTTTAAATTAACCTATTACTATTAACTTATATTTTGCCACGTGGCTATGGTATTACCAGTCTGCTGGCATCTTGTCCCTTGGGTGGCTGAATGGCATCTGCCCAACTCCACCTTTCTTCTCCCTGTATCTCTCTTGGATTTCCTGCCTGGCTATAACCTGTCTTGTTATAGGCCAGAGTAGCTTCTTTATTAACCACTGGTAGCCACACATTTTCACAGCATACAAAAAGACCATCTCACAGCAGACACCAAGTCTATAGTGCATGACTAATTGGAAGATATTCTGAACTAATAAAGTCAAGTTGATCACCCTGAAATGGTCTGCAAGTTTGTATATGATATTACTACTCTCTCCTCTGCCTGTGTCTATTACCTATGTCTTTCCTGATGCCTCCACTATGGTCATACTGGTTTCTTTGCATATCTTTGACCATATCCAGCACGTTTACCTCTTATTCTCTCTGCTCAGAATGTTTTCCCTGCCATGCTTTCTGCATGTATAATTCCATCATTTCCTAAACATCAATGATGATCATAGCAAATTTTATAAAGGAAAACATTGAATTGGGGTTATAGTTTCAGAGGTTCAATCCACTATTGTCATGGTGGGGTACATGGAATACATGGTGTTGGAGAAGTAGCTGAGAGTTCTACATCTTGCAGGCAACAGGCAATTGTCTCAGACACTGAGCGAAGCTTAAGCATAGGAGACCTCAAAGCCCACCCCCACAGTGACACTTTCTCCAACAAGGCCAAACCTACTCCAAAGCCACACTTCCTAATAGTGCCATTTCCTATGCTTTTATGAGGGCCAACTACATTCAAACTACCACATATACATATCCTGATGTCTACTTTTACTCAGATAGTGGGGATTGTACACAGGTTTTGTACACACTAGGCTAAGGTAAAATCACTGAACTGTATCCCCAGCCCAGGTACGTATTCTACTGGTTCATGATTTCTGTTGTTGCTGTTGGCTGTTGATTTTTTTCCCTACTGGAAACTGAATAACACAATTCTAAACAAAAACTTCATACTCAGAGTACAGGTAGTTTCACCTCTGTCATTTTCATTTTTTTGGGGAAAGGTTTCTTTTTTGAATAGCTCACCATAGTCTTTACTATGTGGCCAGGATGATTGTAGCTAACCAGTGAAATCCTTATCATAATTCACTGTGACTGAGAACTGTGCTATTATCTTACTTTAAAGATGTGAGAAAAGGGGAGAAACAAGGTGCGTCAGTTGGTAAGGAAATAAAAGGCATCAAAAACATGAGGAAACTGACCACCAGAGTTTGACCCCCAGAACCCACATGAAAAGTAGCCCCAGCCCTGACAATATGGGAAGTGGAGACAGGCAGACACCCAGAAGTTCATGGGCTGGGTAACCTAGTCTACTGGTGAAGTTCCAGGCATTGAAATTATGAATGACCCATGACATAGTGTTCAGTGTCTGTCTGTATATCAAATGTTACCATATGTTAAATCATTTATAGTAAGATGTAATAATGGATACTGAGTCTGTCTCTTTTCTGGGCTCTGCTCACCACTGTGTTCTTTCTGGGGAATCTTTGCTCAGATACACTGGCTCCGCACCCCATGTCAACTATGGTGAGCCCTCTCATTTTCACATGTGTTCTTAGATCAACTTTTCCTTCCAATAATCTCCCCTTGCTTCTTAAAATTGCAAAACAAATGGGAAAGGTAGAACAAAGTGTAAAGTGTGAGCATTCATTTCTGAACAGTTACCTGAATGAACAGTTTAATTCCATATAGTGGCTGCACTGGGACTGTCCTCAGATCAACAGGATACAGAAAATCCCACATCTTCTCTAACAGATGCAAACAAGCGATTTCATCTCTGAAGGAAGGACATTACCAGTCTATGAGGACAAGATCTCCACATGCTGCAACATCTGTTTGCTTTATTGTGTATTCCTCTTGCAAAATAGATAACTTTGCAATCAGATCTAAATTTAATTCAGAATATTTAGTTTTCATCTGAAATTTTAGAATACTGTAGACAAATCAAATCATACTCAGATTCATTTATTTTGAACTATCTACTTCCTCCCTAAAGAAAATGAAATGAATTAAAATTTGAATGGCATTGGAAATGTTTTTAATGAATTCACTCAGATTAATTTGCAGATAACTTTAAAGAATATCATACGTATTTTTGGAAATATCAACATAGTATTTATGGTGTTTAGGTTATACACATGACTTTTGACATAATTTAAATTGTCATTGAATTAACTGCATCTACTTAGACATTATGTCTAAACACAACATATAACTGAAATATATCATCTTCTACATTGGATCAAAAGTGCCCAGAAAATATAAAAAAGAGAAATATGATAAGAAGCAAACTTCTGCCGAAGGCTCAAATACCCTAATAAAAGTGGTCATATTTTTCCTTCTTACAATCACAACTCTGTTGGATACCTACCTGTAACCACTTTCTAAAACTTCATGGCTTGAGTGGGCTTAGATTTTTCACACCTTGGCATACTCTATGGCAAGTGTGAGAGAAGACAATAGTGTGCCTAAAACCAAATGCAATTTCTCATGGCAATTTTGAGAAGTGTAGAAGTTGAGCACATTCAATAACTGAAGCCACCTTTCCATTTCCAATTAAAAATACTTTGCATGGCTAATGTCTTACCTAAAGACATCACCTGATACATTGCATGAGAATGGGTTGCCATTACAAAGAAAAGCAATGATGAATAAAATATCAAGCCAAGCACAAAACTGATGGAAAAATCAATGTCATGTTTTATTGTAAAACAATGCCTAGAGAACACTCCAAAGAGACCTCAGGATGCTGATAATGACCCCATTTTCCCTGCCCTTAAAGATGGCCTCTAGCCATAGGTACAATATTCTCATTTTACTTTCAATATCACAGAGTTAGTAAATATGTACGAAAGTGTGACTCAGATAGCATTGTGAGCTTCAGCTCTGAAACATAAGAAATAATCTTTCTCTTCCTTTAGTTATTTTATATATTTAAGTTACAAAATCACTAAATGGAGGAAACTATCCCCTAATGCCAACATTATGCAAATAATAATGATACAGTATATTTGCAAAAAAAAAAAAAAGCTACCTTGAGTCTAATGAGGAATAGTTATAGTTATCCCTGGAAACTTGTGGCACGGGAGTTCTTAGCTCTTGAATTTTACCCTAAAATTTGTTAATTTTTATAATTGGATTTCCATGTATACTAAATCATAAAAGAGTATAATGGCTTCTTTTATATCCATAGAAAAAGTGTGTGCGTGTGTGTGTGTGTGTGTGTGTGTGTGTGTGTGTGTGTGGTGGTATTGTGTTCTCCAAAATATTGTGAACCCTAATAAACTTATCTGGGGTCAGAGACAGAACAGCCACAATATTAAACATGAGGATAGGCAGTGGTAGCACACGCCTTTAATCCTACCATTCCAGAGACAGAAATCTATGTGTTCAAGGATACAGCCAAGCATAGAGACTCATGCCTTTAATCCCAGAAAGCAAGCCTTTAATCCCAGGGAGTGGTGGTAGAAAGTAGAAAGATATATAAGGTGTGAGGACCAGAAACTAGAAGCATTTGGCTGGTTAAACATTTGGCTGGTTAAGCTTTTAGGTTTTGAGCAGCACAGTTCAGCTGAGAGCCATTCGGATATGAGGACACAGAGGCTTACAGTCTGAGGAAACAAGACCAGCTGAGGAACTGGCCAGGTGAGGTTAGCTGTGGCTTGTTCTGTCTCTTTGATCTTTCAGTATTCACCCCAATACTTGGCCCGGATTTGTTTTTATTAATAAGACCTGTTAAGATTCCTGCTACATGTGTGTATGTATGTGTATGTGTATGTGTGTGATGATGTGTGTGGTTGTGTGTGTGTGTGTGTGTGTGTGTGTGTGTGTGTGTGTGTTTACGTTTGTGTTTTTGGTTCTTGTAACAGGGTCTTACTGCATAGACCTGGCTGCTGCTTCTTGTCTAGACCTGGCTGCCTGCCCATTCTCCAGTCACCTGCTTCAGCCTCTTGAGTGCTGAGATTAGAGGTGTACACTTCAAAGCTGTATTTTCCTCAACATCAGGGTAGTATGTGACTGTGAATCTAGGCATTTCCGTAATAAGAAGTTTATAAACATACTATACTTGAGGTGGAAGATTCTCTATGTTACACACACACACACACGCAAAATACAGGTTTAACATTGCAAGAACATCCAAATGTTCTAGTGTTTCTAAACTTCTTATTATCACAAATATTTGAAATAAATGTTATTAAAATATGAGATACTGACAATAAATATTTAAATAAGCAGAGGACAACTATATATTTTTCCCTGATATCTAAAAGAAAATGCACAGATATGTTTAATTTTGTCTCCAAAATTAAATTTGTGCACAGGGCTCTATGGACCACAAATGGAGGACTTTTAGGACACAATGAAAGACTTGATACAGATTCTGAAATGAGAGGAAAGCCAGGGACCCTTAATTGTAAAGGCAGAGGAAAGAGGAAAGCAGATATTGAAGCAATTAACCAAAGAGCAATAATTGAGCATTTAGTTGGCAATATACTAGACCCCTGAGGACAGCGGTTTGTTACCGGGGCAAGTTGTGTGTATGTGTTTGTGCATGTGTGCATGTGTGCATGAATACGTATGTATGTCCACATGAGGGCATGTACATTAATAATACAATCTTTCATTATTCAAACAATTAATCCCCATGACATCTTAGATATGGAACAATTCACCACTGAAACCTTTGCTGTCCCTTTTCATTGAGAGCACTTGTGGTGTGGATGTTCCTGGAAAATCTCTGCCAGAAGCCTGAGTAGAAGATTCAGAACTGAAGTCATCTTTGTGACAGAGGTCAAATCCTGGAATTTATTTATTTATTGTTTCTCAGCATCTGGGGTTTGAACTAAAGGCCTTGGCATGCTGAGCAAGCATTGCTGAGGTGCCCTCAGCCCCAACGACTGGAATGAGAGTCAATTCCATGCCTTTAGCACAAGGTAGTAGAAATCATGTACAATTGTTAAGTTATACAGTGTAATGTAATTTAAAATAGACACTAAATTATTTTTAGATCTTATATACTTTTTTTCCTATGCAGACACCAGAGGCTTGTAGAAAGAGTACTTGTATATATTCCCTCATATTTCTAAAACTCTATATCAAGGCAAATGAATGGAACCCGGGAAAGTTTGAGGCTCCTATTACAGCAGCGGTTTGTCATTAACCTTAAGGAAAATGAATCTTTGGTCTTCTAATTGCTTTGTGTCTCTGGCTTCTGTCCCCCAACTAATGGATGTACGGATTTAGAAGCCAGCTCGTGGAATGGATTTGTTCCTTTGCTCATGTCACAAGGCCAAAGGAAACTCAAAAGACTAAGTGTTAAGGAGTGACCATTAGGTAATTCAGAAGGTGAGGCTGTTGCTCTGTCAGCTGGCTGATACCAAGCTCACTTGGTCCTGTGGTCTCTTCAGAGGACCATAAATGTCAGCTTGTAACCCAAGGAAAAGTGTGAAAACGGAGCCTGGCCCTTCCCTCCATTTAGACTCTGTAAAGGGGCTTTTGACATTCTCCCTCGGGTTTGTGGTTTCTCGATCTAGGACTGACCACTGAATTTTTTTTTGTGGGTGTTCAGGAGAAAAGAGATGCATCTGTAGACTCACACCCCCACCCTGTGGTTCTGGCCAACTGAAAATTTCGGTGGGTTAGAATGAGTCTCTTGCCTGCAATATTAACATGTCCTTGCGTTGAAGTCACCCCTCTTCTTCATACCTGGAAAGGGTCTTTATTCTGTAACTTAAATTCTAAAAAATAACAAAAAATGAGAAAATCTTTTTTAAGAATAGTTCTCCAATTTATTCATAAATTTTCTGGTAGATTTAATCTTCATCTGTATGCCAAGCCTTCCCTATCATGTATGAGAAGTCCAAGTTTGTTTAGTGCAAAACAAGTCAGCTTGAACTTGGAGGGCAATGCTCATTTTCCACCTTAAAGACTGATCTAAGTAAATAAGGCAGATGTTAAAGTTAGCACTGAAATAATACAGTGAAATAGGGAAGAGAAAGGGGTAAAAATATTTCTGGAGTATGGTTGTTTGTTTCGAATCTTCTTTTAGTAGCATGTATCCATTTCAAATACTTACATCATAATGTAGGACTGCATTTTTAATCACTCGACTTCAAGTTAATAAAAGGTCATGCAGTTTAATATCTTATTACTTCTTTACAGGGATGTCTTTCAGAGGCTAAAAAAATGCACAGTGATTAAATTTTCAGAGTTAATGGATTTAATTCCTCCTCTTTGCTGCTATTATTTAGTCTACCTATTAAACCTAATTATATCATTTCACCATTTATTTAAGGGCCAGGAATTTCTTTCCCCTCGTTCCACCTTATTACTCAAGTAAACAACCTTCCAATATATTTCCCTACAATGCTGTATATCCCTAAATTGATTTCTTATTTCACAAATCAATCTCTAAGAGCCTTGTCCTATTACCCACAAGAAAGGTAATGTTAATAAAACCTGATTGTATTAGTTACTATTCTATTGCTGTAATGAAACACCATGGCCAGAGGCAACCTAAGAAAAAGAGAGAGAGAGAGTTCATTTTGGCTTATAATTCCAGAGGCATAAGAGCCCATCATGGCAGGGAGGCATGACAGTAACAAACAAATGCAGCAGCAGGAATAGGAAGCTGGGATCTCACAACTTCAAATGAAAACAGGAAGCAGACGACGTGAACAAGTGGTGGAGGTGAGACGATAAACATACAAAGCCTCCGTCAGGGACATACACACCCTCCAGCAAATGCTCAACAACCTCCTGGTACAACGACATCACCTGGCAACCGATTGTTCAAATACGCCAGTCCACAGGGGCCACGTCTTATTCAAACCTCCACACTCGTCTTACAAGGGACAGAGTGGAAGAAAAGTGTTCCACCTTCAGTAAGAATGCCTTGTGTTTTGTTGTGGGTTCATGGGAGAAGGGATTTAGTGAGGAAGGGTTGAACATTACTGTTCCAAAATTCAGCACACTAATTCTTGGAGGTGATTAGAGCTAAGGTCTCCTTTCTCTTGAATGTACTCAAACCTTTCCGAAAAAGACTTCTCACAGCATTCAGTTAGTTTGATCTGCTACTCTTATGCCATTCATGGGTCTGGGATTTCTCCTAGAAGGATGCAAAAGGAACTCTATCAACTCTGACGGCTGAGTATGCTGGACCAGGAGACTGAACTTCCCATCCTTCAGAACTGTGGAAACAGTCATCTTCCTCCTGCATTACTTAGCCTGTTTTACTTTGTTCTAATGGCACAGAGCAGAGACAGCAGTTACCACCCCCTCTATGGACTGTCCAGATTCATCACCCGGCTTGCATCAGCCTCTGCTGTTTCTTTTTTATAGTCTTCACTTGACAAAGACTTGTCACAACCCCTCAGAGTTCTCTTTCTCAGGGATAAGCCTCAAAATTCAGACCTTGTCTTTGATGAAATGGCCACTTGTCCTCTCCGCTTGCAATGAATCTGTAATCAGAATGTCCTGGTTTCTTCTCGTATATCCTTACAGAGTTACAATCACTGTTCAACCCTTCTTCGCTACCCTAGGCAAGGCGGTAATGTCTTCCAAGGCATCAGAAAAGCTCCCAGTTTTCTTCACCTAGATTCTCAAATCAGTGAAGACAGAGACCTTTGCTTAGTAACCTCAGTGAATCCCCAGAACTCTGTATAGCTGCATTTAGAAAATATCTGACTGTAGTTATTTCTAACACACTAAAATGTTACAAGCAGATGAAATAATTACAATGTTAACCTTTTTTTTTTTTTTTTTTTTTTTTTTTTGGTTTTTCGAGACAGGGTTTCTCTGTGTAGCTTTGCGCCTTTCCTGGGACTCACTTGGTAGTCCAGGCTGGCCTCGAACTCACAGAGATCTGCCTGGCTCTGCCTCCCGAGTGCTGGGATTAAAGGCGTGCGCCACCACCGCCCGGCTAATGTTAACTTTTAAATTCTGTTACCTATCATTGACACACATCCACATACATCTTCAGGTAACATGGAGTTTCATATTGATCCTCCTCCTCATCATCATCATTATTTTTGTTCATTCTTCTGTGATTGAATTCTTTGAAAGGATGGTTTACTACTGAGCTACATCCCCAATCAAAGGAGTTAGCTATGGACAACTAGTTTTAGATACTCTCATTACATCCTACTAGATTAGATTAGACTGCAGGTCCACTAACACACAGCTCTCTAGCTTATGTTATTATGGATTATAAAATACCTTTGAAACAGAAATAGGAAGCTTTTGTTCTAGCTAAACCTTCCTATGTGGATAGTAGATGATTAGCGCCCAGTGTTTGGGTGTTAGCCAGTGGAATATTCCATCCCTTCTACCTTTTATTAAATGTGCAACATTAGATGCAACATCTCAGCTCTCTAAAATTTGGTTATCTTTTTTATAAGGTTTGAATAAAAATGCACAGTTTCCTTTGTTTTCATCCAGACTCAAGATAATATTTTAAAAGTTTAGTGCTTAGAACTGAACAAAACTTTGTTTCTGTTTGTTTTGTTTTGAGTTATGGATTGAATCCTGGGCCTAGCTCTATGATTGAGCAAAATCCTTAACCAATTAACACATTTTAGTTAGAATTCTGCAGGCAACAATCTCTTTACAATATAAAATAATCTGTACTCATGTTCCTGGAAAGAAATTTCATGATTATAGACTATATGTAATATTTCTCAAGGCAATTTATAATGACAGACACACACACACACAAAAAACCTGCTTAAATATAACCAGAGACATTGGCAAGACAGTTACTGTCAATCTTTTTTTTTAATACTAGAGAATCAGAGTTGTATGACTCTCACAAGGTCATCCGGTGACTTTTTACTGAACTTGGAAGTGGGCCTAGACGTTTTGATTTCCCGTCTGTTTTTATCTCTTTCTTCCATTCAGAACTAAGCCATCCAAAACTAACTTGGATCATAAGTATGAATGTTCCATGTAACAACGCACTTTGCAATGATCAATAATAAGAACAATTTAAAGATACAGTTCAGCTTTTCTGCTGGAAGCTTTAGTTGGTTGTATGTCTGTGTGTTCATTAGAAGTTGCAGAAGCAAAACTATGGTTGAGGTTGATGGGAAGTTGAGAAGCTGAACTCTGTCCTGTGGCATCAAGTCTTTGTATTTGAAGGATAAATCTACTCAGTCATCCAGCAGAGGAGGGCTCCCATTCTAGTATAATCACAGGATTCTATCTATCTACTACAGGATATCTCTCTACAGGAGATTGGTCTAAGATGTTCACAGAACAGCATCTTACCAGAGTTCCTTCAGGAGGTGACCAAAGAGAATCCTTTATAAAAATATGAGGGAGGAGTTGGGGGTTCTCATCTGGAGTGGAAGGAAGGAGTGGGTGATTTCTAGTGGAGCACAAGGGAAGAGTTGGTTCCTGCAGAGGAATAAAAAGAGGAAGGAGGAAGCAGGGCCTGCTTCCTGGGGATTGGTGTGAGGAGAAAGAGAAAGATTTAGAGAATCGTGAGGGAGTGGAAAAGAGAGAGTACTTGGGTGTGCATAAGGTTAAGATGCATTGTTTACACACACACAAAAAAACTATCAAAGAATAAATAAAATATATGCTATTAAAATGGATAGAAATGAAATGCAGCAAATATTTCTGGGTGGTAGCATGCTGAGGTCCAGATGGAAATTTAGCTTCAATTTGGCTCACACTACTTCAGTCACTGCACATTTTCAACTATTTATTTTTATACCAAGTCTCTCCTAGTAAGGTGGATATCGAATGGAATTTTTTTTTCTCTGAAAGTGGCATTTCAAATAATAACAATAATAATAAAATCCTGGATCAGGAACAAGTTTTCCATTAGATGCATAAGGAAACAGCACAGAGAGCTTGGACAGGCCTATATTTTTTTGCTAATTTAATCAGTGTAAGTATATGACATCTTTCCATTTCTTTATTAAATGTTTGTTTTTCTATCCTGTTAAATGGTTGCTTCCAACTTGGAGTTGCTGGTTGCTCCAGTGCTCAAGAACAAATGGCATCCATCTAATTTGTACCATGGGGGAAGGAGCATTGGAGTCTGAGAGGTGGGTTTTATCCATGCCATGGTTCCATATATAGAAAATTGATTTTCCAACCGTACCAAATGATAAAGTCCATCTTTGATATATGCCTGTCTCATTGCTTTCCAGGTCTTAAGGCATCTGATCCCAGGTCAGCTCCCCTTGGAGTGTAATTCAGAACACAGTCCCTTCCCTTTAGAGGTCTCATGCCACGGGGCATGGGCATGTTTACTTTGGCTAAGACAGACCTTATGAAAGAAATTATTCTGCCGCCTAACTGACAAGGCTGGGCATGGGGTACAGAGAAATGGAGCCTCTCCCAGTGGCCCTTTGCCTGGAATTTGTCCTAAAAGCATGAAACTGAGTCAGATTTGTAGCAGGCAGATGTGGATAATATATGCACCACCTTTCCATCCTGGTGTCTGTTTGCATGAGAATGAAAGACGGCTGCATTTTAAAGGTGGCCTGAAGTGATGTTGTAGCCTGGGATGTTTCAAAAGATCTGGTCCTGGTTTGACTGGGGGAAATCTATTGTGGAAGCCCTCAGACAAACCAAAAGGAAGCTCCTGTGATGGTGGTGGGGCAAGTTTCTAAGGATAATGACCAAAAAAGTTTTATTATTGCTTGAAAAATATGTTTGGTGTGAACAAAGACACCACTCAACTATGAAAACAGGGCTCATGCTCAAACCTTCATCTGTAAGCTGGGTCTATTGGAAAACATGGCTGTTTATCCAAGCTTTAAAACAATGAATAAATAAGTGGGCCCACATCTTTAACATAGAAATAACAAAGTGTGAATGAGTTGGTTGTTGTGGTTCTGATTTTGTGTGTGTGTGTGTGGATGAGCTTCCAGAAGCTTCTAGAAGTAACATCAATAAGTTTGTAAGTGTGTAGTCATCTGTTAGTTCTGGCTATAACATTTTGGTTTTGAACAAACAACCAAGCTGACATGTAAGTTACCAGTGTGACTTGTGTGACTTACTAATATTTTCCTGTAAAATCTCTTAGTTTTATTGACATGGTGGTTCCTCACAATGAGCCAGATTAAAAAGGTGAGTGTTAAGGCTGGCGAGATGACTCAATCTAAAGCATTTGCTATGGAAACATGAGGACCTGAGATCAAATCCTCAGCAACCATATGAACAGTCAAACGTGGCTAAACCTGACAGTAAACCCAGCACTGGGGGATAGAACCAAAACAATCATAAGAAGACAGTGACCCGCAAGCTTAGGAGAAACAGTGACTTTTCTGACTCAGTGAGACACCCTATCTCAAGGTGATGAGGAGAGAGTTACAGAGCAGGGCAACCGATGTCTGTCCTGGACTCTGCCTGTGTGTTCAGAGGAGTGCACACTCACATACTAACGTGCACACAGCACACACAGCGTCTAAACCAGTAATTTATATATTGCTTTTACTTCTGGTCTCCTGGTTAGCAAAAAATAGGTGGTATCAACTATATTTTAAAACACGTATTTATCTTTCTTTCTGCAAATCAAATTCTATATGAAATCTGAGAATTAGGAGGACCTCTTTCTTGCTATTTCTTTGTCCAGTACATTTTATCTAAGCCTAGAGTAAACCTCAACTGTACCTAGCCACAAGCTTAAGTCTCAGATCAGAGCAGGGACTGGTCAAATATAGCCAGAGACTACTCATTTTTGCATGATCAAAAGTTAGTCATGGTCTTTATTACTTTTTCCCTCTGTATCTTTTAAACAGTTGAGAGGAGGAGATATCTCACAGGATCCACCTACAGATGAAGAGATGAAGAGCTATAGGTAACTAATGGCTACTTGGAGCAAGAGAATCAGTTTTCTCCAGAAATGAGTTCCTGAAAGGAAAAAGAAAAACAAGCAAACAAAACAAAACTAAAGGAGAGTAATAGCTCATAGCTCACACAAGAAAAACACATGAACTATTTAGTGCCTGTAAATAAAAGGCTTAACTAGGATTCCCCGACAGGTGACCTTTTCCTGTGAGCTGTCAGCTGTGTCTTTTTTGATGTTATAACGCAGCTACATAGTAGCACCAGAAACTCTGCATCAAGCAAAGCTGAAAATAGTATCCAGCCATTATAGGAAAACATTGGAAATTCCTGGCCTGGAGAAAGGAAACACATAGATATATTACCAAAAATTAAAATAATATCAAGATGAGTATAATAGAAGATATAATGATAGTGATAGAGTGGTTACAATTCTGATAATGTTAACAATGTCTATCTATGATACTAACCCTTGTCCTAGCTTCATTTATATTGCTCTTATAAACTGTCCCGATTTAAAACAAAAACAAAAACAAAAAAACAAAAGCCTTATGTAAGATAGGATTTCTTTGGCTTACAATTCCAGGTTATAATGTCTTATTAGAGAAGTCAAGGCAGTGGTTGGAAGCATCATATCCACAGTCAACAGCAGGGACAGAATAAACATGTGGATCCTTGCTGCTAGCTTCCTTCTCCCTTACACAGTTCATGACACCCTACCTAGGGAGTGGTGGCACCCACAATGGGCTATATACAGCCTGCTTATGTATGCATATGTGCATCCCTGCATGCAAGTACACACACACACACACACACACACACACACACACACACACACACACAGGGCCTGAAGGCTAATGTCGCCACACCTAACTTATTGTACATAGACTTAGTTGAGAGGAAGTGCCGTTTGGGGCAAGTGGGACTAAAGCTTATGAAAAACCCACCATTCTACTCACAAAATACAACTAAAATCTTGGGTTGGCATCCTAATGACTTATTTCAATCCCTACAGATCAGTGCAACCCTCAAACATCATCAGAGGAAGCTTCCTTTTGCAATAGATGATGCTTAACACAGAGCCTACACCTGGTTAAGGTGTAGAGAATAAAACACTGTGGAATATTCAGCCCTAAACAGGGAGTCTTTATTATATCCAAGGCCCAGGGATCATTGTGAAAGATGGGGTGGAAATATGTGAAGAGCCAGAGACTGTGGATGATTACAAGTAAATGTGTAATCAAGAGGGCTCTTTGAACACAAGCAAATCATTTGAGACAGCATGCATGAGGCTTTCACAGGCTTAGCCAAGGCACAATTCTAGCATGGAGAGGAGAAGTAGGCAGGAAGTCCCACCTCTAGCTAAGGAGTTGATAGCTACTGGGAGGGGAGAGTCCGTTTTCTTTAAAGTTGTGTTCTCTGGTAGGTCTACCATGTTCTAGTGAAGCCCACACATCTGAGAGTCTATGAGCAACACGAACTACTTTATTTTCCCTTCTTGCTTCCTCCCTTCTTTCCTCCCCGCTTCTTTCTTTCTTTTTTTTTTTTATCTTTTGATAAGAATTTGGTTGTGTAGGGGAGGGGAGTAGATCTTAGAATAATTGGAGAAAGGTGAAGATAAATACGATCAAAATGTATTGTACAAAATTCTCAAAGAACTAATAAAAATTTAACAAGTAAAGAATTGGGTTGTTCTTCTTACCTCATGTACTGGGTCTAGTAGGACTAACATGCCTACACAGGTATGTGAAAAGTATTTTGGTAATGTTAGATGAATTATGTTATAAATTAACATATAATCCTAATTAAGACAATACTCTATTTTCAACATGCACATAGATACTAAGTCTTTTGGGCTCTGTTTTAACAGTCCATGAAGCACAAAATAAAAAGTATTGAAGGTTCATATTTCAAGATTTATATCTATAAGTAAATGGCCAGAAACAAATTAAAAATAAAAAATGAACTACATAATCTATATACCTTGCAAACTCCACTAACACCTAAAACCCCACTCCTTGATCCCTACATCTTGTGAAAAAGTAGCCGACAAATGTAACCACTGTCTTTCCCACCTCAGCAATCACCATCAACCCCAAATCCAGGGCAGCTGATACGATTTAGTGGCACAGGAAGAGACAAGCATGTGCAAAGGCAAGCTCAGCAAAGTCAACGGGATTACGGAGTGGAGACGGCAGTGATAAAGGGGACTTAGTTTTACAGCTGAGTTGGGCCGGGGTAAGGAGGAAAATGAAAGAAGAAAAATCACCCTGGGTCTCCCTCCTTAAGTTATTTTGCAGATTTATCAAAACGTGCACGTGGTAGAAAATGACTTCCAGAAGCCAGTATTTCAGCTAAGCCTTGCTGTGGCGGCTGGCTCTCGTGTGCAAACATGGCCTCATGCTCTGAGGCAATGTGAGGTAACTATTTACAGTCAGGGAACACTTGACAAAGTCCCTTGCAGGATGCCTTAGCCTGAGCTGAGCTGCATGATGCTCCTGGATCCTCCACTCTGGTTAGGTATTTGTGAAATGAACATATCTTGCCATGTATATTTACATTTAGGTTAAGCCATTTCTAAGAAAATAGACACACACAAACATAAATATGTGCACATATCTTCACACACACAAACCAACATGCATACACATATATTTACACAAACACAAAGACATACATACACATATGCACATGCACACACACATACATCTACACAAAGCACAAATAAATATACAGATTAATACATGCATACACACTAACATAAACACATACATGCACATCTATGCACACAAGCATACAGACACAGTCACTCACACATGCACACATACACATATACACATACATACACTATACACATACACACCTTTGCATGTGTGCACACATACACCCCTATAAATATGCATATATATATATATATATATATATATATATATAAAAACACATACATATACACAGACACAGAAACATACAGACACATGAACATACACACACACATACATGCATATACACACATGCACAAACACACATGCTACACATATGTGCCCACACACATATGCATATATACATATGCATACACACATGCACACATAAATTAGATGCTCAGCCATACCACCTAATGCTGGGTACATCACTCTGCCAGACTAGCTATTTTAATTGGTCCTGGCATTTTAAATGAGCAGCACTCTACATGAGGGCTGGAAAGTGTGGTCATTACTGGCTTTTGCTTTATTTTGTGACACAATTAATTTAAGTAGGACAATTGGCACGGCCATTGGATTCAGACTATCTGTTGAGTTTGATGGGGCCACCAGGGGTGATGACACTGACTTCCCCTCTCCATGGAGGTGCTGGGAATAACTGATATTGGGTACTTAGCCCTAAAGAAGACATTTGGACCATCTCTCCTCAGCCTCAGGGAGCATTGCAGAAGATGGGCAGGTGGCAGGAGCCCAGGAGCAGTAGGAGAGACTGGGAAATGCTGTGCTCTGGGCCACACACAGCCATTGCACACAGACTCTTAGAAACTGCAGTTGCCCACACAGGGTCTTCACAGGCAAATTGAGAGAACAGTATGCAGGCTATCCAAAAGCTAGGGGCATGTGGTGTGATATAGCCCATGAGGAAACAGAGAGAGTGATGATGGCCTCTCAAAGCCACAGGGTGTTTGGCAAAGCAGAGCAAGTATAGACAATCTCAGAGGCTCAGGTAAACTATGGGAGTCCCTATGTAGGGATCATGAGTACAAACTGTAGGTGCCAGAGAAAGACCATATAACTTTTGGACTTAGTCTAACAGGGTTAGAAGAGTACCGGGACATGGAGGGAGGAGCTCCTAACCTATATTTATGGAAAGACTTAACTAAGACATAATACACTTTAAAACTTGTGATATAAAAACATATCTTATGGGCCACTGAGACGGCTTAGTAGTTAAAATCACTGTCTGCTGACCTGGGGTCAATTCGCAGCACCCACGTGGAGGCTCATGATTGTCTTCAATTCCAGTTCTAGGGGATCCAAAGCCCTCTTCTGGACCCCATGGATACTAGGTATGCAAATTACTGCATCTTGGATAAGGTGTAGAATTAGTTAGGAGCACAGGTAATATAGTCTATTTAATTGATTAAAATAATCGAATAGCCCACCCATGCTGCAGAAAGCATGGTGGGAATGAAGGAAAATATGATGAGAGGAAAAGAGGCCATATGACAATTTACATTTCTTCAACTCTAGTATCAGCTGTGTTCATGAAGAGAAAACAATTAATTATATAAAGCATAAGGTATTTATCTTTTTGCTTACACATAGACAGAAACCAATTATTTATTATTATTTAAAAATGAAAACAGGGTTTGAAAGATGGTTCAGTGGTTAAGAGCACTTACTGCTCCCACAGAACACCAGGGTTCAGTTTCCAACACCCACAATAACCTGTAACTCCAACTCCAGGAGATCTGACACCTCTGATTTCTGTTGACACTTACCTGCAAGTGCGCATTTCCTCTCTCTCTCTCTCTCTCTCTCTCTCTCTCTCTCTCTCTCTCTCTCTCTCTCCCTCTCCCTCTCCCTCTCCCTCTCCCTCTCCCTCTCCCTCTCCCTCTCTCTCTCCCTCTCCATCTCCCTCTCCCTCCATTCTTCGCTCTCTGTTTTCCCCTTCTCTGTCTCTCTCACACACACATTTTTAAAAATCAGTATTAGAAAAGGAAAATAGAAAATATCATTGTACATTAAGCAACAAGATACATTCAAAAAGCTGTTTTTAACTGAAGGATTTCAAAGGGAAGGTTTAAGGGCAGCTCCACACAGCAAGGGTCCTCTGGACTTCTCTGCCTGCTTGCAATATGAACCTTAAAATGTATTCAAAACAAGCTTCCTTACATTGTAGCCTAACTCCAAATGAGGACCAATAGCCATAAAAACAGTAAGAATGGAAGAATGAGACATGCTTTCGATGAATATCCAGATGCTGTTTGGAACTCTGAGAATGTCAGACATCTTGAATTGACATACTATTAAAACATAATTATTAGTCTAAGATTTATAGATATGACTATATGTCAATAGGTTCCAGCTACCACAGTATTTACTTCTAGAAAAGTTAATTCAATAAAAGACAAGACATGCTGGTGTTACCCCATCTACGACATTTATAATCATGGTAAAATAACAGTATAGCATAAAAATAATATCATCTATATTTTCAAGGGAAAGAGTTTATAGCCAAGGCAGCAACTTATGTAGTTTAATTTAATGTCTAATAAGTTCACTGATATTTTATCTGGTGAGGTAAATGTAATAACGAAGTGGAAGAGTGTTTGAAAGTAAACGTATTTAGGTCATTGAAGGGAAAAAATCTTTCTTAATAAACTCATACTTTGAAATAATCTGAATCATAGCATATTGAAACAAACTCCAGGGACTCCACAAAACTAGATCTTGGTGTTATGAAACAGTATAGGAGCACTGCAGCAAAATGAATTTTATTTTTAATATGTGCTTTAGGAGTGAATGACACAACTGTACAAAATAGAAACTCGAGAACGATCCTTGTTGAGTATGTGTTTTGAAGCCCATGTCATAAATAGGTAAAGAAAGTGGTCCTGAGTTGTGAAAATCATTTTGTCCATTTCAACCAGGAGAAGTTCTCAAAAATGATAAAGTGGTGTTAAGAGTTTGATTGCACAATGGCTGGGCTCTGGGGGGCAGCTCCTGTGCTGCTGCTGTGGTTTCTGCTGATATAAATTTGATATTTTACAAATGCAGAATATGAACTAGATTCCTAACATGTGTTCAGCGCACTTACAGTATTCTGAAATGAGAAACAGCACAGACTCCGAATGCTTCTTGGCGGCGTGCTTAATGCAGTAGATCTGGAATACGTTAAGTGTTATTATGGAAATAATTGAATCATTTCACACAGTTTCATGCAGCGAGTTTTGCGTGTTATGTGCAGGCTCCCTCCTCCTGTGACAGAAGACGTTAGAGGACCAATACACAAACGTTTCCTTTAGAATCCGGAACGCGGATGTGGGTTCCCTTTTTAGGAATCAATGTTAGGTAAACTTTGGAGGTCTTTCAGACTTAATTTTGCCAACAACCATCTGTCACCAAAAATTCACAAAGAGAGGTTTTTGTAAAAATGAATCCTTGGGTAAGCTGTGTTCATAATTTAAAAATCACCACCTCCTTCTCGATGTAAGTTTCCCCCATTTCCCATGCCTGTCGTCTTGGCGGATGTTCCTTGTTCAACATTTTCTCAGTGGTAAGCCGTATATACTTAATAATTTACACATAAATCTTGAGCTTGGGGAGATGGCTCAGTTGGTAAAGTGCTTTAAGAAAAACCAGGAGGACCTGAATTTGGGTGTCTACAATTCATGTTATTAAAATGCGCATAGCGGCACTCTCCTATAAGCTGTGTGCCAAAGGAGGAAGCTAGCGGATCTGTAGAGCTCACAGGCTACAACTGTAGCTGTACTGGTGGGCTCCAGGCTCAATGAAAGACTGTTTCAAAAGATATGTTTAAGATAGTAGAGGGAGACTCCCAGTGTCCATTTCTGCTTCTCCCATTAAGCACGCAGAAACTTACATATGTACACATGCACACACCATTAAACACCCATAGATATTGCTTTTATATTGCATACTAATGTCTAATTAGTTTTCCTATTTTAAACACAGGAAATTCCTATGAAATTTTGAAATTCCAATGAAAAACTGAAAAGGAACTGATTTTTTTTTCCCAAAGTGGCATTAAGTATCTTCTTGGGTCACGGGTAGCTACTGAATGACTTAGGAGATGAGGTTATTCAATAATATTTTTGAGGTATTATGCCACATTATTTTTGAAGTCTCTCTCCCAATTGAGCAATGCTATTATTTGAAAATCATTTGGAAACTGCTCAATGTATGTTTGGCCCTCTCTTGTCACAACAAGCAGCACACTTATGCATCAGAAAGAAACTGGTACAATCAAAGGATGGTAGGGGCTTAGTTGTGTCTTACAGACAGGTCTTGATGCAGTGACTGTGAAAAAGAGATTCCTAGAGGAATGTGTTAGAAATGGAATTCACAGGGCTCATGGAAGATCTGTGTGAGGGAGACCTGGGAGGAAGGCCTATTGCTCTCTGTTAAACAAGCCCTCCATTACTCTGGAGCTTTTGAAATCTGAGAACTGTAAGGATGCATACATTCTATCATCTGCTAAATTGATGAGATTCAATACCCTGATAAGATCCTTGTATCTAGTGAAGGTCTGTGGTTGATTGGGGCAGAAACATGCAAGCACATCAAAGAGGTTAGAGATGAAACAGAAAATACATGGTAGGTGTAGATGGCCAGTCTCACTGTACTAAATAAAATATTTGCATTCACTCTGCTCTATGCTTCCTAGTTCCTCTATCAAAAGCGCATACATTCTCTCTCCTCTGTCTCTCTGTCTCTCTCTCTCTCACCCTCCCTCTCTTCCTCTCTCCTGCCCTTCCCAAAGAAAGGAAATAAAGATACCTTTGCAGAAGACCAGAGTTTTGGTTATCATCATTCATATCAGGCAGTTTACAAACACTGGTAACTCTTGTTCCAGGGAATCAATGTCCTCTTCTAGGCTATCAGGGCAACACACTCACAAGTAAAACCTTGCCCTCATCATACACATGAATACATTTTTTTATTTAAAAATTAAATATTTTATTTTTTCTCTTTTTCACTAAGACAAATACCTTAAGAAGTAGAAATTTGGGGATTGAAGAGTTGGCCTTCACAAGAAGTTGGCATTTGTTGCTCTTACGGAAGACCCAGGTGTGGTCCTCAGCAGCCACATGGCAGCCAACAACTATCTGCAGCTCCAGTTCCAGGTTCCAGGGCATCTGATGCCTTCTTATCTCTCTGGGTACTTTATGCACATGGTGTGCATGTGTATATTCTGGCAAAACTTATACATAAAATAAAATAAATCTTTTAAAAAGGAAGTAGAAATTTCAGTTTACATTTAATATGTGAGTATTACCTGAGATTCTCAAAATGTTAAAAAAAGTTTTAAAAATATAACAAGCAAGGGTGGTTAGTTATTTTGTGGCTGTGTTGAAGACCCGTTGGTGAAATAGCTTATTTCTTCAAACTCGAAGTTACTTACATAATCAACTAGTTTCCCTAATTTAGGTAATGGGGATCGGGTTAAAGCCTAAAGTACCCCTACTTTGATTTAGGAATTCTAAACACAAAGCGTGGCATAGGCCCATCCAGTGCTGTCTATACATTTATCTGATCAACAATGGAAAACTGTGTATGTATCATGGAGTGTGAGCAGGAGATGGGGCTTCTACCTGAATGACACTCCTTTTTAGTCTTAGTGCCCATAGTAACATGGGTGGCTTGATTTTAACTTTTTATGTTGTAGTAAAACAAATTTCCCTTGTAGTATTCTTGGTGAAACACACAATATCATGTTGGCATAATGCCTTGAATATGGTACTTATTCAGTAAGTATGAGCTATCATTTGTCTGAGTTGTCACAGGATACTTTTCCTGAGAGAACATCCTCATTTCCTTTTATTTGCTTCACTCATTTGCTCAAACTTTACCTCTGGAAATACAGCGTAAAGTCTCCTTTCCACTGAATTTGCAGTAAATCATGAGCCTTCCTTGTAATGATATGTGTTTACTTTAATATTCCCTTTAGAAAAAAAAAACCCTACACATTTCTATTAATGAGCCCTTTCAGTAGTTATGAGTCTGAACTGTGCTCTTCTGAAGAAGTCTCCTCATAAATTAGCATTAATTGATGTCCAGTTTTTGGAAAATGTTAACACACATTATTTATGGCACGTTCTGTTCGTGTGGCAGCCTCTTAATGTGAAAAAGAAAGAAGAAAGTTTTCAAAGAAGTTTAAAATTATGTTTCTTTTGCTTGCAAAATGGTAAAAGCCACGGCCTTTGTGTATCTGGCAAGGCCTCGGCAATATTTCTAGGTGAAGAAGTGGAAGGGTTCTGAAGTTGGCAGATAAGGGACTGTTTGGAGCACCACGATTCTCTCTGTGTTCATTTTGAGTCTGAGTTGACTTCTGGTTTTATGCATCTAAGTGATGGAGGCTCATTCCTCTAACTCTAATAAGAATATCTCATCTAAAAAATGTAGCAACATTTCAGAAAGCCTGTCATCACTTCTACTCTGGAGTTATAAGAAAACATATATTTCAGAAGAGCAGTTATTAAGAAAACAAATAAAAGAGAACATGGCCCACCAGTAATCAACTAAGCAGGACTCACATGGGCTCACGGAGACTGAAAAGGCAAACATGAGGTCTGAATGAGTCTGCACCAGGTCCTCTGCATGTATATTATGGCTGTTAGCTTGGTGTTTGTGTGGGACTGCTAACAGTGGGAGCAGGCATATTTCTCACTCTTTTGCCTGCTCTTGGGACTCTTTTCCTTACATTGGGTTGTCTTGTCCAGCCTTGATATGAGGGCTTGTGGTTTGTCTTATTGTATCTTGTTTTGTCCTGTTTGGCTGTTGTGTTTTGAAGGACTGCTCTTTTCTGAAGAGGAAATGGAGGGGGAATGGATCTGAGAGAGAGGGGAGGGGGAGAGATTGGAGGAGTGGAGGGAGGGGAAACTGTTGTCAGGATATATTGTATCAGAGAAGACTCTATTTTCAATAATGTTTTATGAAAAAGTTAACAACAAAGATAAAAGAAAACAAATAACAAAAGCTGGTAGGATGGACTGGAGTTCCGTTACACACTGTGGTTGGTATGTAAATAAATTCAAAGACTATTAAAGTCAGTGGGGAGCTTGCTCAAAAATTGAAAATAGATCAACCATATGGCTCTTGCTTCACTACTCCTAGGCATTCATCCCAAGGTCTCCAATATCAAAGAAATACTTGCACATCCATGTTTGGGACATCACTATTTACAATAGCTAAGTTAGGGAACCAACCATAGTGATCAACAGAGGAATGAATAAAGAAAATGTGGGTTATATACACAACAGAGTTCTTTTGGCCATAGTGAAGTACCGTGTCTCAGTATTTGTAGGAAAATGGATGCAATTGGAGATACTCATGTTAAATGAACTACGCCAGCCTCAAAAAGATAAATATGTTTTCTTTAACTTCTAGTCCCTAGATTTTATATATGTGTGTAAAATCTTGATTGTATATATGACATGAAAATAGAAATAAAACTCTCTAGAGGTTACAAAGGGGACAAATAATGGAGGTAATGGGTGGGTAGAGGGAACCTGGATAAATATGCTCAGTGTACATATGTAATTGTGCAAAATATTGGGAAAATAAAGTAAAATCTTTTCTATAGCGTAACAAGCCCATATTTTTTTTTGTCCTCTTGGTGGCACATCACTATGATCTCCATCTACAGAAGAGTACCCGTGGCTGTTTCCCTCAGAGAACATTCTTCTAGCTGAGAGAATGAGCTCTGAAACTCTTGGCATTACAGGGCCTGTGCTGAATAGATGTAAGCAATCGCTCATCTAATGCATGGATGTTTTCCTTCTGGTATGAGACAGTTCAAGCTGTAGGAGCTTTGTTGCACAGCCTTATCACTTTATTAATGACAGCTTTTTGGCATTTTAGAGTTTCTTCCAAGGGTTCATCCCTGAGCCACTCCTTCTATTGACTGAATCATTTAGGAATGCTGTTTTGTGTTCCACATCTGTTCAGTATGTAAAGGTACTTCTATTGAGTTTACATAGATTGGACAAAAATGCAATGTGATTATCACAGCTAATTGATAGTCTTGAGTTCCTTGAGAGTTGGTACATGAATTGTTTTTAATGTATGTTTAACGTTTCCATGTTCCTGTTCTTTTGAAATAAGTTTTCTTCCTGTTCCCTGCTGTCTTTCTTCTCCAGGCTTTTGATTTCTTCTTTTATCTTTATGACTAGCCATGCAAAAGAAATTTAGTCATTTCAAATCTTGGTCAAATGCACTTGAACAGTAAACAAGGAAAAGTGACCACATCAGTATCATGTTCCTAATAAATATTAGAGTCTGACGTAGGTTGAGGTTTTTCCTGACTGCTTTGGTAGCTATTGAAGTTCCAGAAATCATTCTCCACTGAATCCTTTGACTGATCCACTCGATATTCTGCACTTAACCCTGCCCGTGAAGATTATTGAATGCTCCATTAAATAACATGGTTAAAGCTTGAAGCAGAACTCTGGAACTGTAACCATGCCTAAAGGAAACATATATCTACTCTAGAGAAATTCTTCATCATTTAGAAAATAAAGGACATTGACAAAGAAAAATAAGCAGGCAACAATCCCTCACAATTTATGATAAAGCAATAATATCTTGATCTGCTTTGAAGACCTTCAAAAAATTCATATCAAAAAGCATCCATGAGGTTGGGGCTAAATTTAGTTGGTAAAATGCTTGCTGCCCTGTGCAAGCATGAGGATTCCAGTTCAATATGCAGAACTTCTGCAAAAATAGCCAGGCATGGTGGTGTGTGTTTGTAAAACCAGAGCTAAGGAGGTATAGAGTGGAAGATTCCTGGGACTTGCTGATCTGTCAGTCTAGCTAGTCAATGACCTCTGGTTTCAGAGAGAAATCCTGTCTCAAAAATAAAGTAGAGAGAAATTGAGGAAGATCCCAGATGTTGATGTCTGCCATCCACATGCATACACATGTGTATCCTCACACTATTGGACATGTATACACACGCGCACACACACACACACACACACACACACACACACACATACATACACACACACACAGAGAGAGAGAGAGAGAGAGAGAGAGAGAGAGAGAGAGAGAGAGCTACTGATAATGGTGTTGGTTTTTGATATCTGTGGTTCTCCTAGCAAAGGTTGAAAGAACACAATAGGAGGGGCGACACATGGTTATTGTCACCGAAGAGAAATACAGGTCATGGCAACTACACACTCATCACGATATCATTGTATAGCCCCATTTCCTGGAATTAAGTTCAACTCACAATGTGCTCATGTGAAAGGGTCAGAGATGTTTCTGATTGCTCATACACAGGCTTGCTCTAGGAGTGTTATTCTTCTGGTTATTGTGTCCTCAGAATTGGATGATTTTTGTAAAAATAACAACAAAACTCAAAAATGACAATGTAACAAAAAACAAACCTCAAATTTCGATCAGATGGAACTCCAGTCAAAAATGCAGCAAAAGCTGCTTTGTCGTGGAAGAAAAAAGAGAGGGAGAATGACTCTACCATCATATACCACTTCCAAACTCCAACAATGACATTGAATAATTTTAGGTAGATATGAAATAGGAGTGGCTACCAACATTTGTTTTTATGATGGGGAAAGCCAAATTTTATATGTATATCCACAATAATGAATGTTAAGAGTAGAAGATGAAGGGTTTTTTTACCAAGATGACATATTTTTAAACTATAAAAGCAGTATTTCCCACAACAGGGAGAAATGAGCATAAGTATTTATTTAAAAGTTCTGTGCAGAAGAATATATTAGTAGGACAAGAAAAAGGATTTAACTGGCTTTTGGGCCATGGTCCTAAAAAAAATGTGATGTAATATATAATTCCTTCTAGTTTTGCCTTCTTTCTTGCCTTCATATCATGGGTGTGTTATGTATGGATATGTTTGAATGTATGTAATGTATGTGGATATGTTAGTGTGTGTGTGTGTGTGTGTGTGTGTGTGTGTGTGTGTGTGTGTAAGATATATGGCAGTGGTGAATGTACCTATTTACACTAGTATGTGCAGGTCTGTTTGTGAGTCACATGAAAAGCATGCATGCAGCAAGGAGACCAAACCCTGATGTTGCATGTCTTCTTCAATTGTTTCCACTTTGCTATTATGACTGGATCTCACATTATAACCCATGGAACTACTAATTCAGCTAAACTGGCTGACCAATGATTTATTGGGATCTGCCTGTCTTCCTTCTCCAATACTGATTACAGGCATTTCTGGCTTGCACTCTTTATATGTGGATGCCGGGGTTGTCAACTCATTATTGTGCAGTAAGCAATTCAATGATCTAGGCATTTTCCTACCCTCTGCAATAGCTTTTGTATGATTTAAAATACTCACGTTAGTAGAGGAGAAAAACATTTTGCAAACACATATAAAATATCACAGACTCTGCCATGTACCTAACAGCCAAGTGTCATTAAAACACATTTAAGATAATAGAATTCAATGAACAAATCACACACACACACACACACACACACACACACACACACACACCAGTATAAAACCCCCTAAATGCTAGGCACTGGTCAGGATAGTATGTGAATAAGAAATGGGGGCCCTACACTCATGCATTTCCTGGCAGCACTAAATGGACTTTATGGATTTAAAGGAAAAAAGAAGAGAACACATGAAATTGGCAGAGAGTAGTGATGGTGGGGATAGGGGAAATACTGGAAATAAGGGAATGCATGTGGACTTGCTCAACAGTGTATGCATGGATGAAATTCTCAATCAATACTAAAGACATGTCCTCATTGCAGCTTGTTCACATTTAGTAAAGCAGGTAATTCGATGAACAAAGAAGTGGCCTGTGATCAGAAGTTAGACTTGGGATGTGTACAAAGGAGAGGGAGGGGATTATTCTTGAGGAATCAGACTAGGATGAGAGATGATGAGAATTAACCAAGTTTAGAGGAATAAATTCAAGGTGCTGTAGTGGGGCATCCCAGGCTGAGAAACTATACATACAATAGTCTGGCCAAGGCAGTGAGAATGCAATGCAATTAATACAACAGTAGTCCTCTGTAGCAAAGAGAAAGGAAAAATTATAGGGGATGCCCCTGTCAGCCAACTGCTGGCCACATGGGTTACTTTTATCCAGTAATTCAAATTGTAGCAGGTGTTGGCATTATTATTATGAAATAATAATAACATTGTCTTCATGTTGAGAAATAGATACCAGACACCCACCAAATCAGCATACTCCTCACCATTTGAATTTGCGATCCCTGATCCTATTTGAATTTCAGAAGAAACGCTTTCTCAGAAAATTTGCTTGGGAGAAGGAACTGCTGTAAATAAAAGTCTTTGGAATTATTTTCTGTATGCTTTTCTCTGAAGGCACTTTATTTTTGGCAAGGTTCATAGAAAAGCTCTCCTCCAAAAATGTTTTCTTTTCTACAGGCACAATACTCAGACAAGAGGAAATATCAGTCAGGAAGACAAAATAAACATGTAATTCAGAAGATCTTCCAGCCATCCAAACTAGATTGAATACTACAACAGCTTTGAGTCTTTATGTGTCTGTGAGAGAGGCAGAAAAAAAGCAGAGGAATAAAGAAATTAAAATCTATTCTTTTATTTCAGCTTATGTATTAGGAAGAAAGAAAGAAAGATGGGAGAGAGAGAGAGAGAAAGAGAGAGAGAGAGAGAGAGAGAGAGAGAGAGAGAGAGAGAGAGAGAGAGAGAGAGGGAGAGAGAGAGAGAGAGAGGAGTGGGAGGGTGGGTGGAAAGAGAGAAAGGTGGAAGGGAATAAGAAGGTGGGTGGGCGTTCTAGTTGCATTTCTCTTGCCATGATAAAATTCCTTGACATAAGGCAACTTATGGGAGAAAGGGACTTATTTCAGCTTCCCATTTCAGGTTACAGCTCATCATTGTCAGGGACCCATGGCAGGGAGAGCTGGTCACAGTACACCCAGGCAACAGCAAAGTAAAGAATGCATGCATGCTTTGCTTATTTGCTTGTGCTTAGCTTCATTTGTCTACTCTTAGAGAGCTCAGAACTCCCTGCCCATGGAATGCTGCTGTGCACAGTGGACAGGTCTTTCCATATAAATTAACTGAATATAATAACCCCTACAGACATGCCTCCACACAACACAACATAGACAATGCCTCATTGAGGCATTATTCCCAGGTGATTTAAAGTTGTGTCAAGTAGATCATTAAAGCCAAAAGTCACAGGGGACATTGAGCTTTAAGAGACAACAATGGTATTTTCAAGGGTTAGGAAGGTAAATGATAGCACAGTGGACTCATAGTGAGCGATCAAACATGGGAACAGCGGAACTGAGAATGATCAATCTGACTGGTCGAGTATGAAAGGATGATGACCCTTTGAGGACCAAAAGTTTTACTCGTGTCTCCTTATAATCGTAGACAAGTCTTACTAATTTAAGAAGTTCATTCTAGCGGAATGGAAGATGACTCAGTTAGTAAAATGCTTACCTTGCAGGTACAAGGACCTGAATTCAACCCTCAGCACTCACATACACACTACTGGGTGAAGTGGTGTATAACTGAAATTATGGCACCAGGGAAGTAGAGATAGAAAGAACCAGCTTTGAAATTAGTGAATCTAAGTTCAGTGAGAAATTCTGTCCCCAAAATTAGTTGAGGTAATTGATGAAGGCATTCAACAACTCCACATGCATGTACAAATGCACCTGAATACTCAGATACACACATACAAACACACAGCCAAGAAGATAGACAGACAGACAGGCAGACAGATAGATAGATAATAGATGGATGGACGGATGGATGGATGAATAGACAGATAGATAGATAGGTAGGTAGGTAGGTAAAGAGAGAGTAGATAGGGAGAGAGAATCCATTCAATTTTTGTAACTCAAATTCTATACTAGTTTTGTACACATCAGACGTGCCTCACAGATCTATCTAAATGTATAGAATTTGTTCAGTCAGCAGGGCAACAAATGAGTGAACATATTCCCATTTGTTTTATTTCACAAATTTAGAATTTTCTTTTATTTATTTGCTTTAATTTGAGAGAAAACCACAAATGTGGTCAGACAGTAGCTATGTCTTTTGGCAGTAGAAATAATCTAATAAAAGTCTCATGTTTCAAAGGTGGAGGAGGGAGACACATCTCAGACATGGGTAACGTCATTTCAGCCCCCAGATATTTCACTCCAGATTTGTATTTTTTGGATTCGCATAGCTTATGATGATTTTATTCCAAATTCATGCCACCAGAGTTGAAATTTATAATATAACACTGAGATCAGAGAGTGAATGACAGCTCTGACTTGTTAATACCCCATAGTAGGTCTTCTATCATGGCCAGAAGTTCAGGTTTATTTTGACAAGCTTTGTCCTGATTTGGGAGACTAGAAGCATTATCATAGATGTCATCCCAGACTTCTAGAGAACATGGTAGGCAACTCTGCTGAGCACATCAGACCCCACAGAGCCTAGAATGTGGTTTGAATTAAGTTATTACTTTATTGAATATGTAGTGGGATCTGGGCCTTGTTTTTGAGTTGGAACCACACAAAACTCGATTATCTCAGTAAAGAAGGACTCCTGATTAACAACAACAGAAACCTGATGTGACCTGAAGTCACTGTCAGTTCAGTGCCTAAGTACCAGGAGAACCTCTCAACATCCTTTTCATAAAGAGAGTTTACAGCATATGAATGAAAGCTAGTAAGAGTTTTTGAGGATGGCTAAGTGAACAAGTTTCTCAAAGGTGTGCCTCACAGGGACTTTACCAGTACAGTAATTGTCTTACTTGGGGTTTCTATTGTTGTGATAAAGCATCATGACAAAAACCAACTTGTGGAAGACACACTCTATTTTATCTTACAACTTTCAGAGCTTACAATTATTGAGGGAAGTCAGGGCAGGAACTCAAAGCAGGAACCTGGATACAGGAACTGAGACAGAGGCAATCCAGGAATGCTGCTTATTGGCTTGTTCCCCACGGCTTCCTAGGACTGCTTTTTTATGCCATCCAGGACCACCTGTCTGGGGTGGTACTGCCACCTGGGACCTGGACCCTTCTACATCAATCACCAGTCAAGAATATTCCATAGAGGCTTGCCTACAGACCAATCTTACAGAGGCACTTTCTCAATTAAGATTCCTTCTTCCCAGATATGTCTAGATTTATGTCAAATTGACAAAAACAAACCAGAACAATAACTTGGGATTTTAAAAGAGATTGCTGTGTTTATCCAGATGAGGAAATGATGTGCATATTGTGATCTCTATAATTAATTATTAATTACCTGGAACATACAAAATTCTAGTTTTGAAAAGTCTCCACATTACTACGTCATGTATGTGTGAATCTACATTACTGTAAATCTCTGACAGAATCAAATTTATAAATCCAACTTCGGCTCCTAATACATATATGCATTCAGGGTCTTATATATCTCATCTTATTATCAGTTGAGTCTTTTGCAAATATCTTCTCTCAGTCTGTGAATGACTTGATTTTTATATCTCCTTACATGAAAATCGGCTTATCAATTATTTACTTAATTGGTTATAACTTTGATCTGGTACCTGATAATCATATGTAATTTTTTCAAGGTCTTTCTAGCCACATTATAATGTTATCTTCTGTATTTCTGTCTGCAGTAACTTTTAAGTTAATTTAGCTATGGCTAGGTCCATATTTGGGCTATTGAAGATCAAAATCTAGGATAATACTTTTAATTATTTTTTGCCTCCCCCAAATATATTAAGCTATAAGGCAGATACTAATGTAGTAATCCATATATTACTAAATGCAGCTCTAGAATCTTTATCTCAAAGTATATTTAGAACTAGTGAGTGTGTGAGAATGACCATCTGTTCTCTCTACTTATAAAATGGACTGTCGAATTTAAAAAAAATTAATTATTTTATGTATTGTGTGTGTGTGTATGTGGGTCCGTGTACATAACATGGCATGTATATGGAAGCTCAACAACAGCTAATTCAAGTCATCAGGCCTGGAGAAAAAAGCGTTTATCCCCTGAACCATCTTACCAGGTTGACAGGTACACTTTTGCCTCCTTTAGATCAGAGTGACGCAACTTTTATTCTAATTGCTAATAGATCACTCACAATCCTGTCTTAGACACCTACATGGATCAGGGAAAGTTCATGTTTTATAAAAATCCTCTATTAATTATAGCAAAACTATTACAGTTTTACCTAAGGTCAAATCTTTAGTTCTAAAAGAACCCTGAGACACTTTGTGGATTTTCAAGTGTGGCCCAGTGGGGTGGGGCATGGGACACATGTTCATTCTCTCAAAATGTTTAATGGAAACTATATACAGCCAAAGGAAAAAAAAATCCTCAGTAATTCACTGAGGAGTGACAAATTTAAGAAATTGCTTCTGTATGATGATGGTAAATGTTTGAAACCCCTTGTTCAAAAAGGAACTATTTCATGATTGAGAACATTGTCATTTTCTCTTGGTAAATATGTGAATCCTAATGGTGACAGCTGCATTGTATCTCCTGTACCACCAATACCTCTTGCATGAGTGCACCACTTTCAAACTGGGCTTATCTCAAGAAATTATTTCATTTTCATGATGAAAGTGATTGAATTTGAAAACACCTACACAGAATCTCTCTGGTTTGTTTATTACCCAAGGCTAAGGCCTAGTAATACATTAGTAGATTTCTTATTTTTTCTTTTTTAACCCTATTTCTTTGTTCTCTCTCTCCCTCCCTCCCTCCCTCCTTCCTTCTCTCCATGCCTCCCTCTTTCTTCTCCCTTTCCCTATCTCCCCCTTTCTCCATGTATACCTTTATAAGTGTATGAACATGCACATATTCACATATGTTCCCTCATATATATGCGTGCATGCATATTGGTTCTTATTGTCAATAAGATGTCTGAGATAAAGTGTTCCAATTGGCTCCCATCCAGCACTCATTCATCTACACTTCCTTTCCTACTGCTCTTCTAGGCAAAAAGAAAAAAAAAACCCAATAAATCCTAAGTCTGCAGTGACAAATGTAGACTTCATCTTGAATTCATGTATGGGTGACATTTGCATGCTGATTTCTTTGTGGCCCTAATGGTTAAATTTCAAAGCACATCTTTCCTTTTATCTTCGCTTGAATGAGACATCAAAATAAAGGCCAGATAAGGCGGAAGTTCTTTGTCTGAAGCTGCCCAGGCCTGGCCAGCTGTGATGAAAACTGTCTGAAGTCTTCCAGCCTTCTTCTCTGGCCTTGAGCTAGAGCTTGCCTCTTTTATTTGGGAGATTTTGAAGGAATATTGCAGTCTAGCACACAATGGCTTACAGGAGAAAACAAGGTGTGTTGATGGTGGTGTCTAAATATACAAACTAGATAAACCATTTATTACACAATTCTTTACTAACCACACAGGGGATGAATGCTTAGTTACATTCATTATAATTTCTTTTTTTTATTATTTTTTTCATCTTTGCATTTCTAAGGTCAACTACATGCTATTAGCACATATAACATCACAATTATGTGGGATTATGTATCCTTCTTGCTGACATCTGACCACCTATGTGTGTTTAACTTTTGACATCTGACCATTTATGTATGTTTAATTTTTCATGTAGATTATGTACTGCAGGTTTTCATTTAAACAGTATAACTGTGAAGCATATTCATGCAAAGATCTATGCGGGTGGAAGATGAATCTCAAGTGGTTGAGTGTTTTCTCTGTTCTTGATACAGATGGGATGTAATGAGCTGCTTTAAGTTTCTCCTGCCTTTACTTACTGCTATGACAGACTGTAACCTGGAATTGTGAGCTAAAATAAGCCTTTTCTCCTCTGGATTGCCTTTACTCAGGGTTTTTTTATCTCAACAACTGAAAGGAAGCTAGAATATAATGTGATACATAAAACTGTTTAGCTAGAGATGCTCTGGTGAAGGAGGTTAGTACTCAGTTGAAGACTGATACTTTGATTCTGCACCATAGAGAAGATACAGGGGTATGATCACCATGCAGGCATGGAGTTTTGTCTTTTTCTCTGCTGTTCTGACTACATAATATCTAGAACAATATATAATATGGAATACACATTAGTAAATATTCATATAATAAAGAAACTAATGTAATGTAAAATAAATTAGTTTTCCTATACAATCCAAATAGTTGAAATCATTATGTTTTACTGCTAATTTTTTGGAAGTGCTAGAGGATAGAACCCGTGCCTCATATATATTAGGTAGAGTGCTCTGACACATAGCTCCATAGTCAGATGGGAAATATATTTTAATTGATTCTCAAAAATAGTATATTTGACAATTTTTTCTGCTCCAATGTCATTTGCTTGCTTTTCACTCAAACCATGTAATAAGATTTTAGAAAGCGATGACTTCAAAGTCTAGAAACGTCTGTAGTTTCCATGGCTGAGTAAAGTTATCCAAGTGGATCTACTTGATCTGACCAGACATGTTGTCATCTGTAGCCTGTGCATAAAGGGTTTTTGTCACCCTTTGCAACAGTTTTACCACAGAAGTGATTAGAATATATAGAGACACAGAACAGTGTCCAAACCATACTCACAATGGTATGGCTACAAATAATTTGCAAAGAGCTCTATAACAGAGAAGCATTTTTTATGGTGCACCTGAAAGTAATACGAGTAGGTAACATTGGACATTTTTCTTTGCTTTTTAAATCAGATGTAATCTCTTCATCTAATATATTATGATCATGGTTTCTCCTCCCTCATCTCTTCCCAGATTCTTCCCACTAGCCCACCCATCCAACCCCATATTTTCTTTCTCTCTCTCTCTCTTTAAAAAACAAAGAGGCAAATACTTTTAAAATGAAAATTAAGGAAGTGTGCTAATAGTACATTACATTTTGACCTATTATTAAAGACACTGAATGAAAAAATGCAGTTTGAACGAACAACCAATCAATTATAACATTTTAATAAAACAAATCTTGACTACATGTCCTATAATAAGATACTATATGAAGGCACACATTTCCTTTGTTTTTATTTGTTTATTTTCCTTTTGTTTCATTGAGACAGCTTCTCCCTATGTAACCTATGTTGGCTTCAAACTTATGTACCTGTGTACTCTGCCTTTTAAATGTTGGGACTGAGGCTGTACACCAACACAGAGTACTGGCTTGCATTTCAGTTTCTTACAAATGATGATAAATCAAGGTCAGAAGCAAGTAACATGTGCATTGGACTATTTAATGCCACATCTGTAAGTTCCTGAAACCTATCTCTTCATGTACTTGATATGTGCTCTGGACTACTTATAGTTTTCAAGGTGTCTTACTTATTTTTCTTCTTAAGTAAAAATATTAGATGTAAAAATTTGCATTTCCTAAAATAAAAGGAAGGAAGGCAACAAGTGAGAGGTATAAATGAGGAGAGGGCTGAAGTAAAACAGGAAGAATAATTATTTAGAAAAATTAATGAGATCTTGGTTATGAATATTTTGGGGGTTCCAAAAGCTATCTCCTAGGTGCTGACGCTCACATAGCTTCTCTTATAACATGTTTATTTGTTGAAATGAGTCACGTGCCTCCATCTCATGCTAGGGAAAGATGATGACACAGGAGAAAGAGGCATGGACTCAGCATTGTAGACCGAGGCAGGCCACTATAATCATTCTCAACAGTGTAATTCACCTCAACTGTCCCACAAGTTGATCCTTTGAGTTATTTTATCACTGCAGTAGATGGAGCTTAACTTGGAGATGCACAACTGCTCAGCATGAAGAGAATAAAAATCTACTGAGTGTCATCTATATGGTACACTCTCTCATCCCAAGGTTCAGGGATCATTCTGGAAGAGGGTGAAGAAAAAATTATAGGTGCCAGCAGCAGTAGATGACTTTACTTAAATAGTATTTTCAGAACATAACAAAACAGTCACACATATGAACTCACAGTAACTCTGACAGCATCCATAAGACATGCGGAAGCTTAAATGAGGCAAAATTCCAGCATGGAGAGCAGAGTAGGGCATGAAGTATCACTTCTAACTTAGGAGCTGTTGATGATGTATAGTTGCTGGGAAAGGGGGAGGCAGCTTTCTTTATGAATATGGCCTCTAGTAGGTTGATTACACTATATTGGAAGACCACACATACAAGATGAACACGGCTTAGTACAAACTGGACTTGATGGGTTAAAAAAATGAGGACACAAAACTGGTTGGGTAGTGAAGGGAAGGGAAGATTAGATCACGAGGTTTTGGGGGAGTGGAATGAATATGATCAAAACATACTGTATGAAATTCTCAAAAACTTAGTAAAATAACAAAGAATTATCACATTCCACCTGGGCCCACTCTTCCCCCAGGTTATGTGTTTCTCCTCTGCCAAGGAAGTAGAGAGTCGCCAGCTCCTGCTTTCTTCTTTGGAAGTTTCAGTTTGGAAAACCTAGGATAAAATAATAAAGTAATAAATGGAGCATGAGGAAAGATTGTTATACTCAGAGATTACAGGGCTCTGCCTGGACCTGAGGGTGCTCATCAGCTTTGGTAGCTCTCCACCATCTCTCATGCTGTCAGAGTCACTCTATTTCATTAGATGACAAGCACACCGGGCAACCATTGGTTAATATGCTGAGCTCTGTCTGACTTCCAATTATGGAAAATTCCTTCCAGATTCAGGCCTTAGGTTGTCTGTCAATCTTCATTTATAAGGTCATAAATTTACATCATTTTTGTCTTTACATAGCTCTTTCAGTGAGAGATTGGGAGCGGCTTGGTCCAGGGCTTCTAGACCGAGGCCATTTTAAAACCAGAAAATTTCCACCTAACTGTTAAGTTTGTTTGTTTGTTTTTTTTATTCAATCCCAAAATGTGGATGTGAACATTGTCCAAGAGCAACTCTTCCTTAAGTAAACAGAGTATGTTATTGAATATTAAATACATAGAATTGTAAACTAAGATAATGTCTCTAGAAAACAGGTTACCTCCCTGTGGAATTTGCTTGTGGGGATAAGTGATTTGTAACCCCCCACCCCGCCAAATGGAAGCAGAGACGAAGATGTTAATGATGATAGTTGAGTATGGATATGAGACTCTGGTAGCACAAATAATACTATGCATCTGTAATTATTTTTTGTCTAGCACTCTCCTTTTCTTGGAGATTGAGTCTGATTAAAATATATGACTTCAATAGGCATACTACTATCTGTATAATCACAGAAGATAGGTATAGAGTAAAGAACTAGTGGGGAGGGAAGGAACTTCTAAGGTAGGGAAATAGAATATATAGTTATGGAGAGACAAGAGGGAGATGGGAATGGGAGGATTAAATGGAGAGGGGGAGTTAAGAAGAGAACACCAGGAGGACCAACTAACACTAAGTGCCATTTGAGGGGTCATATGGAAATCTACTACAGTAGAAGACTCTTAAAATATATACACATAAAAACAACAACAAATAGAATCATCAAGTAACAGGGGAGACAAAGTCTCAACTAGATCTCTCTTGACTCCAAGTAAAACCTCCAGTACAAGGAATAGTTTATCTAACTGAGTTGATGTCCAAAGAAACCCCATGGAAAACTCCAGTCAACTCAAACCATTGCCAAGGCTATAGGTTGCTCTTCATAAACTGATGGTAAGGTTCTATTGCTGAAGACAACACTTACATATGTGATTGAACATGAATAAGTCTAGCTGGTGCCTAGCTAGAGATGTCACCCCTACTGGCTAGGGTTCATGGTACTGGAAGGGAAGGGAAACAAGACAGAGGGGAAAGCACACAATAACACAGCTACCGAGATCTACAATGGTGACCTGTCGGCATGATATGCTGCTACAATAGTGGCACAAAAGTTGTGGGAGTAACCAACCACGATCTGATTGAATTGAAGGCCTACCGTATGAGATGGAACCCATATCTGACACTGCTTGGGTGGCTGAGAACTAGACACTAGATACACCAGGGACCTAGGAGAAAACCAAATACTATTATTCTGCTAAAGGGATGTATTAATAAAATGACTCCAAATGACATTTTGCTATACCCATACACCACTGTCTCAGCCAGTATCAGAAAAGCTTCTACCTACAGGAGATGAGAACAAATACAGACTCACAGCTGAACAATGTGCAGAGTAAGATACATTGGAATGCTTAGCCCTAAATGGAATGTTTTCATCAAAGCCTTTGTCTCTGAGTTGAGGAAACTATGTAGAAGAAGAGGCAGAAAGATTGTAAGAACCAGTGAATGAAAAACACCAGGGAAACAGTGCTTTCAAGGCACAACGGGACTGATGCACATACAAACTCACAGAGACTGTGGCAGTATGCATAAAGCCTGCATATGTCCAAACCAGATGCGTTCCTAGCACTGACAGGAGAGTGGACACTATCCCTCATTCTTAACGCAGAAGAGATCTCCCAGTGATAAACTCTCACAAAGGAAAATTGTTTTTCTCCAGTGGAGTCTCACTGGGTATACAAACCACACTGTAAGGCACACCCCATGCGCAGCAGTAGATGGCCAACACAAAATAATCTCAATGATATTTGGGGGTATATTTGCCTCATAATGCTTTGTTTTTGGCATTTTTAACCTTACTTGTCATTTGCTTATTTATTATGGTTTCTAGTTTTGTGTTTTTTATGGTGTGTGTGTGTGTGTGTGTGTGTGTGTGTGTGTGTGTGGACATGAATATGTTTCTTTCTTTTTAAATTCTTTTCTTATTTATTTGCATTGTTTTATTTTTTAAAAGGCATATATTCTGAACTCTCAAAAATGTATTATTATAATTTGATCATCATACATGTAGTTCTTGGAAGAACACATGAGTAATTTGAAATTGAATCATGTGGGAAAATCTACAGTCTGTCCTCACCATAATTATAGAGTTTGGGTAAAAAAGAACAAAGAGATTGACTGACCAGCAAGCTTGAACATCACTAGACTCTTTGTATTGGTTGCGATTTTGAATTTGATGACCAATGCTAAAGCTGCTAGAAGTAGTATATTTTTTAAATGTAAATTTTATTTTAAAAGAAATTTATAATATTTAAAAACAGAAATGTTTTAAGCTGTTATTTATTGCTTTATTAATTTATCCGGTTATTGAGTGTCTACCATATTGTGGGGAAGTAGAGATTTGGTGACAGATAAAACAGACAACATTGCTTTCCTAAAGAGAAATGTACTCTGTGATTTAAGCTCTCTGCACTTAAATTCATTAATTAGAATATATAGATGATAAGTAATTCATTGATTCATGCCTGTACTGAAATGATAAGCCAAAGAGTATTTTCTAGATGGCATATCTGAAATGGAAAAGATACATTTTAAAAGACAACATGTATTTGGAAATCAATAGTTCACTTTCGCAATAATACATATAGTCATGGATCCTCAATATTCTGATATTTACATTTGTATCACAAATCTAAGCACATTCAAACACACACAAACAACCACATATACTCTGCCAAGACTTGGTAAGACATAGCAAGTGCTGAATCAAATTCCCTGAGTTTGTATATATCATTCAGCTCATTCCCAGGTCAATCTTTTTCAGAAGTAGAATTACTCACTACTGTATGGGCATTTGCAATGATGACTTGAAACCAAACTAACAAATATATAGCAACAGGTTTCTCTGTTCTTCCTCTCTTAATTTTCATTCTATATTTTAAAAGATTTATTTTAGCGTGTGTGTGTGTGTGTGTGTGTGTGTGTGTGTGTGTGTGTGTGTGTATGTGTGTACACAAATGCAGGTGCCCTAGAGGACAGGACATTAGATTCCCTGGGCATATTTATATGTAGTTGTGAGTTGCATAATCCAGATTCTGATGATCCCTTTCAGGTTATCTGCAAGAGTGGTATGCACACTTAATCACGGGCGTAGCTCTCCACCTCTCCAGCCCCAGATACTTTCTTGTCTTAATTGAACTCCGACAGGTAATTTTTCACAAACAATTTTCTTTTAAATTATGGCATGAGATCTAATATTTCATTAATGCTTTTGGCATTTGGATCTTTTCTCCATCTAAGTTGCAAAAACTATCAACCACATGATGGAAGAGTTGAGCAACATCCCCACGGAGAAAGATTTCAGTCTGGCTCAACAAAATGCTGGCTATATATGAAATTTCTGGACAGCAGATAAATCAAAGAAAAGTTATCATATTTGATCAGGTACATATGCTATTATGCAAAAATAAAAAATTCTGACCCATATAGTATAAAACAATTATAATATGAAAAATTTTGCAGAGCAGAAACCTGCAGTGACTCTTACTTTTGGACCATATAGTGATGTTAACATATAATATAAAAAAGGGAAGATAATATTTTATAGTTGGTAGCTTGTGAAGTTAAGTTTTATAACTTATAAACTACAAGTAACATAAATTGGAAAATGAAATAATGATTTACTTATTTTAGCATGCAATGATACATTTTTCTCAGAAGTTAGAGGGGGAAAGTAATAGTATCCATATAATATGCTAAGAAAAGCAATAATGATTTAGCAAATTAATAAACACCTTCATATAGTTTCTGTTTTCATATGAACTTAAAGGATGGGGAAAATATTACATTTGATACTCTTGATTTTTTTTTGTCCAGGCATCTCTCATAAACCTGAGGAGTGGACCATGCTGCCTTCATAATCAGAAAACATGGAATAAGATTAAGAACATGTCATGCCATAGGCAATGACTCCTCTGATTAGTGAGGTGTCTTTTCTAGTCCAGAGCCAATATGCAAATAATAAGTCCTATGCAAAGTTATACTTCATCGCCTTTATCCCATGATAGTAAAACCACACCATTATAACTTAGAAAGATGATGTGTGAGAGAGTCTGCTTGTTATCATATTTTAATATTTTATCACCAACTTCTAAATCTCCATTAAAGATGATGACATAGAGAACACAGTTAACTAGACTGGGAGAATTATCAGTGTTCTCATTGAAGTTAATGGTTTTAATTTGCTTTCTGTCAAGTTTGAATTGTAGTTATTAATTAAGTTCCAAATTTGAATAATTAAAATTTTCTTACTTGTCCTCTCTACTCACAAGAAGAAACATCATAGATTAGTCAAAAAAGTAAATAAAACTATATAAGGAAATAACTTGAACTATTAAAGATTATATTTTAAGATCTTCAAGCAGTTAAAAAATGAACTGTCTCTCCAGTTTTCCAATGAGCAATAAAGTTCTCATAAACACAAGATATTTTAAAATATGAACTGTAAAATCAAAGATAAAAATCAGCAGACTTGGGGTAGCGAGTTGGCTTAGCAGGAAAAAGCACTTGCTGCCAAGTCTGCTGACCTGAGTTTGATTCCCAAGACCCACAAGGTTGAAAAAGAGAATTTCTTTCTGCAAGTTGACCTCTGACCTCCATGTGCACATGCACCATGCCTACACTACATTCACTTAATTGGACTGTTATGTAACTAAACTGTAATGTTCCACAAATTAATGTTCACTGTTTCTCATCTTTAAAACATCTACTGTATCAGATCATTTAAACTCAGATTAAATATTTTTTTTTAAATTTCTTATCCATTCTGTTCCAAATAGTTCCAATGTATGGATCTGTGTAGCTTAATTGCCTTTTTTCTTTTAGTATTTTCAAACAGTATTTATAATTAATCATGTTTTGTGTTGTTACTTGCTTCTTCTGTATCAATGCTTTTAATGTTCCTGCCTTAGATGTCTTAGCCAAGACTTGACTCATACTGCCACCATATTAACTCTTATGAGTGCAAGCTGGTGCTCCAACCCATTAGTGCCTGCCACAAGTCAAGTGTTGGATGGTTGGAAATGAAGAAGTGGAGCTTTAGTTTACACATGTTGACATGAACAACTCAGTTCCACTCATATGAGGGGAACAGCTCAGCTCATGACAAGTGAACAAGTCATCCAAAAAGAAGCAGAAAACACAGAAATGAGCCATCTTTAGAAGCAGTAGAGTAAGGTGCTGACAGCTTAATGAATGGCTTGTCTGTTACGACAGTAGGGCACCTTGCAATGCCAAGAGCAAATACATGCAGTGCAGGAAATGCATGTCCTATATATAGGACACGTAGACTGCCTGTATCACTAACAGATGGGCAGAGTTTGAGAAATCTTATTTTATAATGTACAACATCACTCCTGTCAAACATACTTTAAGATCTGGGGATTAATGAAGCGTGCCATGTAGAGCAAGATGGGAATTCCATTGTATGTACTGAGCGATTGTGACCTGTGGAGGCGGATCAACTCCTAGAGAATGTAGCTCATGTTTTCTTTAATTATAACTCTGATCTCATTTGAAATTTAATAATATGAATTTCCAGGCATTGTGAAATAAAGAAGCAGGTAATATTTTGAGATGCTTATGTATAAATTTAAACAGTGACAGCGTGGCTAAGAAGCCTAGTAACCAGAAGGAGAGGTTCACTGATTTCACAAGTAAATAGTCCAACTATACAATGTTAAAGGAAAAAAAAAAGACTTTCTATACAAAGAACAGGTTTATTTATGAATGAACTCAATTTGCAGTTATGGCTTAGACAGTTTTAAATTAAATCAATAGAGGTGAGTGACAGATCAATTAGGTTTCAAATAGATCCTGATAAATTAACACAGTTTAGCATAGATTTCTGTAAGTACATTTGTCAACCATTGTAAGTGAATACTGAGACAATGAATTAGACCAACTACTTATCAGAGAGTAATATCAATTTTAGAGTCTCATATGTCAAAATATATGCATAGTTGACTAGATTCTGGCATAGTTCCTATGAAAGAGGCAAAGAGGTATACAGAGCTTAAAAAAACTACAACTGCAGAAATGCCATACTACTAAAATATCAAACATAATGTCATTAGCCAGTTTGTATCACTGAGTTCTTCCCTTCCTCACACCCTAATGTACATCTCCATTTGCATCCATCAATTTAATTGATGAGTGACTCAGTAGCAGCACTTTACTATGTGTCTTAGTGAGCTACTGTCAGGAAGGGTTGGTGCCAAAATCCTCAAGGTAAAACTGTTCAGGGTGCTTTGCATTCATTCTCTGGATTCACACAGCCTTGGTGAGGAGATTTTACACCCCAGCCATGGAATGATTTCATAAAACAAAAGAAGGCTGAAGTATATTGATAGACGATAAAGGTCAACTGTTAGTGAATGTACTTGAAAACACTTAATAACAAAAAAAGGCTAATTTTCTTACCATTGAAAAAAATGAAAACTAAGGCTATGGAGAAGGCTCATTAGATAAGATGCTTCCCACAAAAGTATGGGGCCTGAGCTTGAATCCAAACAACCTGTATGAATCCAGGCACAGTGACACACATCTGTAATCCTAGTGCTACTGGGACATGAGAGGGTGAGGCAGTGACAAAAGAATCCCTGGAAATACTATGTCAATAAGCAAAACCAAACTATGCAGTTGAAAATTGCTCAAAAACCATTGAAAGACAAATTGAATGTTAGCATGAAATTGTCAAAAACCAAACTACAGTTTACTTGTAATATAAATTAGTAACAGAGAGTTCAGTATAAGAATAACCCTTATATACTTATGAGGAGGGACTGTAAACTTTCATGAAATGAAATTCGTCAAAAATTATCAAATTTTAGGCAGATATAGTTTGGTGAAGAGTTACTCTTGTTTATAGACGAGACGGACAAGAAGCTTCTGTGTGAATGCACATATATTATTGCTCATAAGAGTCAAAGAATTAAAAAAATAATTTGAGTGCTGAACAACAAAGGATTCACAAACAAATGATGATAGGTCCATAAACAGGAAGTCATCTATCAAAATGAACAAAGATCTTCGCATTTCAATAGGAACTGACTTCTGAGATAAAATGACAAATACAGACTACCATAAAATTGAAATTGTGTTAAAGGAAGAAGTAACATCCATCTTCTAATACATTTGACTAATCCGTAGATACCTACCTATAAACTCTGTGATGGTACCTAGAATTCTAGAGGCTGTGGGCAGGAGAAAATTATATCTTTCCCCAATGGCTATGTAATTGTTCTTTTTAAATTTTGCATACATTGACCTTTCAGAAACTAAAATATACATGTGCAATGTGTATGTATTGCATATGTGTAAGTTGTATAAAACACAGAAAATATGAAGCCTCTCAGCCTTTCTTGTGGTTTAATTTGGAGATCCAACAAAGTGATTCCACCATGAATAACAAGACAAGGAAGAGAATCAAAAACTGTAAAGACATTCCTGTAACAACACTCATCTGACAGAAAAGAGAAGTGAAGTCCACAGTCATGTGGCAGTTGAGATGAAAAACAGTCAGAGGGGAACTTTACCGAGAGGGCTGTTTCACGCAAGCATTTGTTGAAAGATTAGAGAAAACTTATTTTTAAAACGTTTTCCTAAAGGGTGGGAGAGATGGGTTAGCGGTGTAGAGTACTTGCAGCTCTTCCAGAGGAACTGAGTTCAGTTACTAGCACCTGTATCAGGAGGTTCACATCTTGTAACTCCAGTTCCAGGAGATCTGATGCCTTTTTCTGGCCTCCATAGGCACCAAAACTAACATGTACATTCACTACCCCCCCCACACACAAATAAAAGTAGATAACTTTTAGAAAGACTTTAAAAGTCCATTTGTCTTTTATAAGGAAACAAGGTGAAGTGATTATAATCATGAACAACCTTGATTTCCTTGCTTCAAATAAAAGTGTCAAGGAGAATGGTTGAGCTTCATACATCCTGGTGTTTCCTCCTGGTGTCAGTGAAATGGCCAGCATAAGTCAGCTGAGCAAGGATCACACCAGTCCCTACACCTTCGTTTATATGTGTGTGTATGATGGTGGAGACCAGCGGTCATGTTGGGTGTCTTCCACATGCCTTCTCTCATGGAACCTAGGCTGATTCAGATAACTGATTCAGATAGACTAGCTTGCCAGTAGGCCCAAGGGCCTCTCCACCTCCTCAACCCTCAGTTTGCAGCATGCAGCTGGGTATGGGAGAACAAACTCAGATTTTCTAGCTTATGAAGGAGCCATTTCCCCCAACTCCTAACTCCCTTCTTAGAAATCTCCTTCTCTTTCTTCAGCTTCACATTTAATTTGTATCAAATGAAGATGATGATAAGAATTATGACCTGGGCAGGTGGCCTAGCTGTTATAGTTATCCTTAGAAATCATGAAGCTAGCATACTATGTTGTTGGGTGTTCTTCATTCTGATCTGTGCAATTCCCTCCACCAGGCTCTTTCACCGTGCTGAAGATTCAACTAGATAATGTTTTCCAAGGCAGGTTCTGTTCCTGTACTTATGGAATGTGCTGAAAATTTCTACATTTTTTTAAGGAAGTTCCTGGAAACTGTTTTGTTATTCTATAGACCACCCTTGGAGAAACGAAGTCAAACACACTTCTAGAATGTTTTTCGCTTAAGAATTATTTTTAGAATGAATAATTGTTTGTCATGAGTGGGATCTAGTAATTTGGGAGAAGAGGCTAATCTTAAAAGGAGTCATGAAACCATGATAATCTCACTGGTCAGTTTTGAGTACTGTATTAATTCATTGACTTTATAGCTAAGTCTTATTAATGGTCTTATTAATAAAAAAACACATGGAGCCAGATATTTGGATGAAAACCTGACAGATCAGGGAATAGGACAAGCCATGCCAACTTCACCTCACCAACTCCTCAGCTTCCAAAGAGACCTACTTCCTGTATACCCACTCCTATATGCCTTTCTGTTCTGGCATCTCATTTCTTCTCTCCACCCAGCTACATCATTTCCTGTCTGTCTGTACAGACCTCCAGACCTCTATGGTTAGTGCTGGGATTAAAGGCATGTGTCACCATGCCTGGCTCTGTTCCCCAGTGTAGCCTTGAACTCACAGAGATCCTGATGGATCTCTGCCTCCCGAATGCTAGTATTAAAGATGTGCTACCATTGCCTGACCTCTATGTTCAGTGGCTGGCTTTTTCCTCTGATCCTCAAATAAACTTTATTGAGGTGCACAAAGAAAATATCACTACAAGCCCTCACAAGGAAAGGCGTATCCTCTCCTCTATATCCTTACAGTGTTGAAGGATAAATAACTTACTCAAAGGCCAAACTGATAATAAGGAAAAACAATTGTATAACCCTTGTAACAGCAGTAATGATCCATGCTCCTTAAAATACTTGGAATTCACACCTAAGGTCACTTTAATCTTTACTTTGCTTTCTCTTATTCTTTGTGATCTCTTTTCTGTGATGTGACTTAGGGGTAGAGGACATGGCTGAGTGGGTTAAGTTCTTGCAGCTCAAGATTAAGGACCTGAATTTGAATCTCTAGTACCTATGTAATAAAAGCATACCTGACAACACTCCCCTATGACATCTGTGCTGGGAGTCGGAGGCAGAAGGATCCTGACAGCTATTGGCCAGCCAGTATAGCCAAGTGATGAGTTTCAGGTTCAGTGAAAGAGTTTGTCTCAAAAAGTGGGATGGAGAACATAGGGAAAGATGTTTATGTTTGTCCTCTGTCTTCTATGTAAGCACACATGGGTCTGCACACTAGCATATTCATGTGAACACATGCACACACATACAATCGTATAACTTGGCATGGGAAAATGGCTTAATGGTTTTGTTTAGGGAGAGAAAAAAAGTGTTTTCTACCCTCTAAAAAAAAGAAAAAAACTGAGAGCAAACCATTGAATAAGGCTGCAGACTTATAAATGGAAATATCATTGGTTTCTGAGATCTTATCGGGCTTACCTCCTGTATGTGAAGAGGTTCCTCACTCTAGTTCTCAATGCTCTTATGTAAGGAATGGCAATAAACCTTTCTTAGAGGTCAAGACTGAATAAAGTAAAAGACTCTAAAAACATTAATAAAATTAGCATGCAGGAATTTATCGATACACACATGTAGTTGCTGCCACTATTATTATTGTGGCTTTAAAAATTCTCACTAGGGTTAGTGCCTAAAACATGATTCAGTCAAGTGATTCATCACATTGTTTGGTTAGTTTTGTTCACTGGCCGAGTCTGCAGGAATCCCTCAGTACTTGAAATTCTGCAGATGGGCTTTGTCTCTGTCTCTAATCCTCTCCAAGAAGATAGAGCAGTTAATGAATTAGCTTGAACTATCTCCTTAAGCTTGACTGTCATCAGCAAATTGCCCTGAAGAACATTATAAATGGACACTACAAATTAGAAACTGTGTCTTTAAATCACTTCCTTCCTCTCTCTGTTCTCTTATTTCTAAAACTTGCAGATCCACAGCCAATCTGTTGAGCTCTGTCAGACAAAAATACCAGCATACACTTCTTATCCAGAATTGTGCAGAAAAACATTTTGTATTAGGGTTTGTTATTGTTTGCTAGCATTATCTGACAACCTCAAACACACAAACAACACTAAACTGACTCAGCAGGTTGCGTTTATATGTTTATGTTACATCATATATATATACATATACATATACACATATATACATATATAAATATATATAACAAACTTTTAAAAATAATTTTTTTAGTGATTCTTGGGAATTTCACATTTTGCACCCCAGTTCCACTCATTTCCCAGTCCCTCGATATCTGCCTTTCACTCTTGTAGTGTCACCCTCAAAAGAAAAAACTTAAAAAGAAATAATGGCCGGGCGGTGGTGGCGCACGCCTTTAATCCCAGCACTCGGGAGGCAGAGCCAGGCGGGTCTCTGTGAGTTCGAGGCCAGCCTGGGCTACCAAGTGAGTTCCAGGAGAGGCGCAAAGCTACACAGAGAAACCCTGTCTCGAAAAACCAAAAAACAAAAAACAAAAAAAAAGAAAAGAAATAATGAACATTAAAAATAAAAAAAAATACAAATAAGAATATTAAACAAACAAATGAAAGTGAGCAAACAAACAAAAAAATCCCCTTCATTCCCCCCTCTTTCCTGCCTCTCTGATGTTCTTCACTCATCCTAGTGGCATTGGGAACTGCTGTGTATCTTGAAGTACACCCTTTTGTCCAAACAGCTTCACTTGCAAGTGTTCATTGTGTGATGTGTTGTTGGTCAGGTTCAAGGCCACTGGCTTCTGGTATACCATCATTACTGAACCCTCACCAAAACTTGTCTCGGATATCCTGCTGTGAGTCATGGAGATACACTGGCTATGATTCCGCAGGACAAGTCCCTTCTTGAACTCCAGCAAGCCGTAGATGGGGTAGATATTGGGAAGTGCCAACTCAAAGCCCTAGATGTGTGGCTGGGTGGTAGCTGAGTTGATCAGTCCAGGCTGTTGGGACCACCCCTTTTAAGGTGAGTGGTAAAGCCAGCCATCCCAGGCCCATGGTGAGGGGTAGGACCAGCTTTCCCAAGTGAGGGGAGGGCAAAGTCTCCTTTGAAAGGTGGGCTAGCTGTCACTTGCCAGGGTCATCTAGTGGGTTATCCCAAGGCTGGAGAAGGGTAGGGGAGGCTCTCCCCAGGCCAGTGAGGGTCAGGACCAGCAAAGCCTTTGTACTTCAACACATGGTTTAGCACATGGTTCACATGGGCCCCTGTGGTAATATGGGTAATGGGCATCAATGAAGACCCCAGCTGCAGCAGGACCACAGACCCAGACATGGCCATAGGCAACATCTTGGGCCCAGATGTCATCATGGCCCCAGGGGGCAGCACAAGCTTCTCAGATCAGCATGACATCCACAGGTGCATGATCCCTAAACTCCAAAATGGTCCCAGGTGGTGGTCCAGACACCCAAGCAGTCACAAAACCTTCAGTGGTAACAGGAACCATGGACATCAACACAGATCCTGGCTGTTGTGGTGCCATTGACCCAGACATGGTCCTTGGCCACAGCTCGGGTAAGGGGGCACCGCAAGCCAACCCGATCTATAAGGCCCTGAAGGCAGCATGGTCCTCGGGCACCAACATGGCCTCAAGTATTGGCCCAGACTCCTGGTATCTACACAGTCTTTGGAGGTAACAGGAGCCATGGACATTGATGTAGACCCTGGCTGAGGTAGGGCCACAAAACCTAGGGATGTGGCAGTGGTAGGATTTGAACCCAAGCCATTGAAATGACTGGAACCTAAATCCAGCACCATAGACCACTCAGCCACACTACCTCCCTATAACAAATTTAATGAAACAAAACAAGCCATCAATTTGAGAGACAGTAATAGGGGAGAGGGACATGACAGGAGTTGGAGGGGACATGAGAGAGGTTGGAGAGAGGAAAAGGAAAAGGGGATGTGATGTAATTATATTCTAATTAAAACTGAAAAAAATGAAGAAAAACAACAGAGGTTTTCATCCTATCATCAGAGGGTTATTCCAGGTTTGAAGTCATTCCCTAGAATATCTGTGATTCTTCTTTTTTATTTAATATTTGTTTTCTAGAATTTAATTCATGAGTACTCTATTTACATCATATCCCCTCCTCTCTCTACAGCTCCAACTCTTCTTATGTCTTCAAAACTTTCTCTCAGCTTAATGACCTCTTATTTAAATATGTATAAATATAGATATCTGTAATATGTATATACCTCCAACTGAGTCAACTTTGTGTGGACCCTATGTGCAAGCGCTTAACACTGAGCACTTGAGATTGGCCAACCTCTCAGTTTCTTTCTCTCTTGACAGCTACTGATTTCCGATAGCTCTTCCTCGAAGCATAAGGCTTGTGGAATAGAACCCTCTAGACATAACAGCTATGTTACATCCATGAAATATCAATAGCATGATTGCCTAAGCAAGATTTGACTAATTACACCAGCTAACATGACAATGTGGATGGATGAAATTTCATAGAGTCTGTGATTCCTGATAGGAGTTTCATACCTGCATTGCCTGAGCTAATAAAAGCAACACCCACCCAACTACTGAAAATTCTGAAGATATGCAACAAAACACACCTATTACCTTTGGAGATAGAAACTGACTCACAACCTAATATCAAACCATAAAGGTGATGGTTTTGTATTGGCACCTTGAAACAAGTTCACATTTTTTTTGACACATGACAAATTTGTACAACTGTGTATTATCCTGAAGATACTAAAAGACCAAAGCTTTTGTTTTGTTTTCACTAACTGAACCTCTGTAATGTAAGTTTGTTGTGTACAAGCACAGGGGCAACTGGGGAAAACAGTGGATCAGCTTTCCCTTTGCTTCTGAATGGATGCCAACATTAATTTGACTTTATTGTCATCTTTCTACACCATTTGGGATAAAATCAGCACAATAAAAGAATGCAAAATTACCTGCCTTGATTTTAGTGGAAGAGTATGTTTTATATTATTGTCCCAAGAAGGTGTTTTTTTTTTTTTTATAGCTACTTCAGTTAACTTAAGACTGCCTAGTGTGAAAGTCTGCACAAGGAACATTTACAGCCAGTCATTGATGCCGTAGCAGGGTGTGACAGCTATTCTTAGTTGTCAACTTGACTATATCTGGAATGAAATATAATCCAGAACTGGGGGGGGGCACGCTTACAATCAGGACCTTGAAGCAAGAAGACAACAAGTCTTCGATTTGGATCTTGAGGCTGGATGACAATGTCTTTAATCCAGACATTGAGACTGGAAGAAACCTTTAATCTGAACCACACCTTCTGCTGGAAGAACAATGGAAGAAGGAAGGGTTCATCCATTGCCTGATTGCCCTCCCCTTGGCAGTACATCCATTCCATCACTGCCATTGGAGCCTACTTCTTCAGGATTCCAACACATACAGAAGATCAGTCGCAACACCCAGTCTCATGGGACTAAGCAACTCTGGGTTCTTAGACTTTCCATTCACCACTAGCCATTGTTGAACTCAGCCTGGAAATCATTCAATAAATTCATATATATATATATATATATATAATCATTCATTATATAAGGTCTGTGACTCTAGAGAACCAGGACTAATACACAGGGTTTATGTTGCTGTGGGTCCTTTCGTTCACATTTCAAATATGTAACCTATATCAATTTCCTTTGCATGACCATTTCAAAAATATTAGAGTCTAAATCTGGATAAAGGAAGAACACAAAAATAGGCTCCACTCTCTTCCCAAAGCCCCTGTTTAATAAGTTAAAAGAATAGAGGAGAAAAGTGAACTCTAACAAGCAAAATAAGTGTAAAAAGAATGAGTAAAAAGACAAACACTGACCGAATATTAGGGCGTGAAGTAGGGGAAACCAGTGACAACTGACTAAACAAGATTTGAAAAAGCTGAATTCTTTGTTAATACTAGGAGCTATGAACCATCCTCACACACACTGAAGACAATCACCTTCATCCTCCACCCTGCCAAGGAAAACAATATGGAATCAGTTGACAAAAGAAACTCTGGACATAATACATTAAAATGGATACAATTACAACAACAAAAACCAAACATAAACAAACAAACCAACCTCTAAATATCAATGTGTACTCTTCAGAGAGGGCTGAAGAGAAACCTTGCTGTAGTCACTTTTGATTCTACCCTGGGGTGGCTTTTCCCATGGAGGGCCCACTTGTTGGGTCTCCTCCAGAGGAAAGTACATCTGGAGTCAATCATTCTCTGTTTAGGAAAGAATTGTCAGCAATTCGTAACCCCTCACAAATGTTTTATGTGCAATGAACATTACCTTTCATAGTTTCCTAAAGACCCCCGTGCCCACCTGAAAGCATGCTGGTCCTTCTCAAGGGCAACCTTCTCACTGCAGAATTAGTTGCCTGTCTTCCTGTAGTTGATGTGGGGGTTCTCTTTTCTTAGTTTCAAACTGTGTGTATGTTTTGGGCATGTGTTACCAGAGGCCAGAGATTGACTTCTGATATCTTTCTCAATCACTTTTCACTTGTTTTTGAAAAAAAGCCTTTCACCAGACCGGGAGCACATCATTCTGCTACACTAGCTAACCAGAAAGCCCCAGGTCCTGCCTCCTTAGCCCAGTACTGGGCTTATGGACACACACACTGCTGAACCCAGCTTCTTACTTGGGTGCCAAGGACTCGAACTCAGTTCTTCATGCTAGAATGACAAGCACTTTATCCATTGAGCTATCTCCCAGCCATTAAAAAACAAAACAAAGCAAAAGTCTTTTATTTCTTTCACTTAATTTTTACTTTGAGACAAGGCTTCAATATTATAGCTCAGGCAAGTCTAAATCTGTCTCTGTATCCTAGAATGACTTCAAACTCATGATCATCCTGCCTCAGCCACTCCAATGCTTGGATTACAGACATGCACCATTTTGCCTGGCTAAATAAATTCTTACAAGAAACCTAGGGTCAGAGGTCATTCCCTGTGTGCAGTTTCTGAAACAGCAGCTGTTTCTGCGGGAGATAAACCCAGTGCCCATATACTTCCACTCTCCCCTCTTCATGTTCCTGTCAGACCCCAGCCTTAGTGTGATGACATAGATATCACCTACTAAAGATGCCCACACCTGCTCTCCAGTGGAGAAAAACTGCTTTCTATCTTGGCAGTGCTTGGCTACAGGCTTGTCTTATCTTCACACACCACCATCATGACCCCGTGGGACAGGGACTATCAGTTGTGCTGGGCACTGGTAAAGACAGCATTCCTCTTTTGAGCAGATAACAGAGAGATGCATGAATTGGCCTTTTCAGACAAAATCACGGTGTCCAGCCAGAGCTTATCTATGGTTTTAAGGAAGGAAAAGCTGAAGTTTGCTAAAAGCTTTTCTTTATTCTTTCTTCCCTTGATATTCTATAAGTCACCAGGGGAGCAGAATATTGCAAAATTCTGTCATGAAAGAGCAGGCTGATAAACTGAAAAATAAAAACAGATGTGGAGCAAAGAGGGCTTATGGACATTCGTTTCTTGCTTTGCTCTGGCTCAAGTGCTGGGAGTCTTAAATCCTCCTCCCACTAAGGAAAATCTAATATTTCCTCTGCCTCTGACTATCACAATCCTTGGATAATTCCCATCTTTGGATAATCACCTCTCCCACATTGAAGTCAAAATAAAGTGATAGAAAAATGCAAAATAAAAATAATAAGTGACATTTATTGCATGCCTGTGTGCCAGACACTCTGCAGGCAATATTTCATCTACACAGGGAGAATGCATGCAGCTCATATTCTACGGCCAGACAGCCTGGAGTCAGAGGCAGGCTCCAGCTCTTACTGGCTGGGTGGATACCGGCAAGTTGCGCCACTTATTTTGTTTAGGTTTCCTCGCCTGTGCAAGTGAAATAAATACTCAACTCTTTCTTCAGATCCCCAAATGGCTGAGAGTTAACATTTACCAATTATTCCAGAAAGTGGCATGTTGTAAAACCTCTGTAAGTATACATTATCAGCCTTACTATGCTGTGATTAAATAGGTCAACTTATCAGTCCCCCCGCCCCATATGAAGAACTGAATCAGCAAGATTACATCACACGTAAAATATGTGTAGATAGACTACAAAGCCTCCTCTGCAGAATCCCTGAGCTCAAGTACTTAAGCTATGATGCCATGCAATACACCATTAAGAGAAAAAAAATCAAATTTGGGTCCATTCATTTATGAGCATCACAATAATATCGGCATATGTGATTGCAAAAGTACATAATTCAGAACCAGTCTTTGATGTTTTACATTCACAGATTTGGATATGAATGTTTCAGTCATCTCTCTACTTTCCACTAATACTGGATATTTAAGGATATGGCTGCCATGGTTACTCCCCTATGTGAGGAATCCAAGGTGTGTAAGAAGAGAAAGAGAGCTGTTGTGTGTAGTCTAGGGGTAAAATGAACTAGTTGATGTAGGTGAATAATTTCACCCCAGTTCATGTGAGATCTACCTCACAGGAGTTACCAGATAAAGAAGCATGGGTTCATGATAACAGATACATTATAAAGTGTCATACATGACAAGAATTCATGAAGATACTGTTGGGAGATTCAGCAGCTCTAGGCTATCATGTCCACTTCTTCATTTGGCCCTTCTTTTCAGAGATTTATTTTTATTTTACAGGCATGAGCGATTTGGCTGCATATATGTATATGCACATGTGTGCCTGGTACTCCCAAAGGCTGGAAGAGAGTGTATGATTCTCTGAACCTGGAGTCACAAATGGTTGTGAAGCACCAAGTAAGTGCTGGGCTGACCCTGGGTCCTCTGTAAGAGTAGTCCGTGTTCTTAGCCCCTGAGCTGCTGTCTCACCAGCCCCCACTTGGCCCTTCTTAGCATCCTTGCTTTTGTTTCCTGTCTCCCTGCCCTGTGGTGCTATGATGCTATCATAGCAGCTCAATCTTTAGCCAGCTTTATAACTCATGGCCAGGGCAGATGATTGACTCAATTCTGAACTCTGTACAAAAGCCAAAAATCTGAGAAGGGGTTGTTCTTTCTGCGTTCCTCTATTTTGCCTCCTCCACCCACCAGGGATGGTAGAATCAAATCTAGAAACATCTGTATTCGTGGTTAATACAACCAACCTCCTCAAAGCTGTATTGCTTCTCTCTATATAAGAGAAAATAACATTTTCAACTCATTTAAGTTAATCAGGCTTGCTTATTCTCTAGTTGTACGTCAAACCACATTTTAAAGCTGTTTCCCAATTCTCCGGGAAACCACTTTCCGTTCCGTAAGTGGGATTCTAATAATGGTTTAAACAGAAGCCGGTGTTTGCCATTGTTTTTTGCACCTGCAATCCATCACCTGTCCCTTGTTGACTTTCTACTCATGTTAACTTCTATCCCCACTTTTCCGCTTACTGCACGCTGACAATTCAAAACGCCTTTCTATTTTCCTAAAGAAAACGCAAAAACAAACTCAGAAATCTCATCCTCACACCGGGATCTTGTGATTCCTCTTCTGTCCATCCTGTTTTCCTTCCGTGTTCATTCTGCACTGCCCTCAGATATTGTCTCTGCAGTAAGACCCTTCCTGATGCCCTTCCTCAAACTCCACTCAGGGCCTTATAAACATAAACTCCACTCTCGCCTTCTAAACCTTTCGCTGCATGATGCTTTCTTCTTCATGTGTTCATTTACTTGTTTATTATGTCCTTCCAGTGTCAGAGCAGAGACTGTAGGAAAGCCAGGACTTCGTAAACCCAGCCCTCCAGTCCTGTAAAACAACAGCTCAGGGCAGTTTGTCTTTTAGCCTTTCTTTTACTTCTCAGAAAAAAATTTTTTTCATGCTATTCCATAAGTATTCAGTTGTTTGAGGGTAGCTCTAAGCTGGAGTCTTCTGACAAAAATGACTTTGTTTCCCTTCCATATAGGATGAAGATTTCAACTATACTACATGTAGGTCACTCAGTAACCGAAAGTGAGAAAGGTTCTGAATAAAATAGTAAAAAGTAGGATGGAAGGGGGAGACAGACAGTTGAAAGAATAAACATCCCAAAGAATGTCTAATTTGGTTGAAAATAACCAGGTTCTGCTGAGTGACTCTAGGAAAAGATTACTGAAGTCCGTGTCTCCTACTCTGACTTGCAGTCTGCCCTTAGGGAAAATTAAAATGTTCCTGAGCTAAATGGACATTTCCTAACGAATGCATTGGAAGTCTGAAGATACGGCAATATCAAGTCAAGCTTGGAGAACTTCTCTGCATGTTTTTGGTTATCTTTAGAAATTAAAAGCAGTTCTCCCTGCAGTTTACTTATCTTGTTTGAATATAAGAACATTCCCAGCAAGTACCCACACTAAAATAAAAATAAGCATATAAAAATAAAAAATAAAATTTGGAGCATGTAAGAAGCAAACTTTAGTTTTTCTTCATAATGTCAATCAATTGCTTGGACTGGTCATTACAAGTTAAATGTGTTATGAAGAACAATGTGTCATTCATTTGTTTTGTTTTGTTTTTACCACGTTCCTTTTATCTGCATATTCTATTGTTATTGCCATAGTGCTATGGCTGTGCCCTTTGGCTGATGAAGAAAGAGATGCTCTGGAGGGTGCAAAGTTTATCCTTGGAAAAGTTGTATGCCTACATGAAGTTGTAATGCTATGGACACGCTCTCTGCCAGCTTCCCATTGTTTCATGATGGTCTTTGCTTTCCAGTGGTTTTGCTATTTTTCTCCAAGCCAAATTAACCTTAGAAACTGAATAATAACATCCTTCCTTGAAGGGGAAGAGGGAAAAAAAAGTTTCCTCAGATTCCTCCAGAGGACTTCCGTGGGATGCTTTACTTTCAGTAAACCTCCAGGCAAATAGTCACTTTTGAACCTTGCACTTTGCCCTCTGATTTCCACAAGCTGGAGAAAGATCAATACCAGAGACCAAGTGTCCGCAAAAATGAAAATGATATGCACAGATTGTTATTTATACAAGTCCCCTGATTTTGTTTACGGAGTTTAATGCAAACTTTTACCCTTCGATTAAAAGCAAATGTTCCACCTCTCTGCAGGGACCTGCTGTTCCAGATGCAAAGGGGAGAATTAAGAGGGAGGTGAATCTCTATCAAGAATTCCTGGAGTATAACAGCAGAACATAGTAATGAGTCCTGGCACATTTGTGATGCTGAAAAGGGATACTGAAGAATCAGAGCAGACACCATACTGTGTTCTGATATATTGATAATTCAAAAGCCATCATGTAGCGCACCAAGATCAATTTAACTATTAACTTTTGCATTACTCTAATTCTCGAAACTCAGTAACATGGAGTAAAAGAAAAAATACATGCAGATGATAGCACTGGGTGCTGTGGCCCTTTATTTTTAGAGAAAGAAGTAAAAGAATAGAAAGTCTGCAAATAATGATTCTATTTCTGATGAAAATAATAACAAATCCATCTACTTTTTTTACACAATTAACAATTATCACACATATATTTTATATATTAAACCAATATATCAACTGTGACTCAGGATTTACACCATCTGCAAACTGCATAAAGTCTAATTTATACAAATTAGTCTAGAAGAAAAATATGTAAAATAATTAACTTGTTTTCTTTTTGGGAGTATATTGGTTCTCTAACTTCTATCCATTTACCCTGTAACACACATTAAAAAAAAACTTAAAGCATCTAAAAAAATGTATGTACTACTTATATGATTAAAAGTGACTGATTAAAATGGGCTTTATACATCTACAATATTTAAATTCAATTTTAGCCCTCTTAACACAAATCTCCTGAATTTTTGACTCTCTCTGTAGTTCATTTGGAGGAGGGTCATGTCACTAAAAGTATAAACCCTTACTACACCAACAGATTATTGACAAACTCAGGAGCTATATCCTTGACTCAAGGCTTGGTGAGAATTATAGATGCTTTTAATACTGCCCCTCAAATTGTTTATAATCATGGTACAGAAAACAGACTAACTATATAAATATTTGCAGAATAATTAATGGAGAATTTGTGTGGTCTTAACCAATTGTGTGGTCAGTTTCTTGAGTTTATTCTTCTCATCTGAAGCTAATATGTGAGTGGCAGGGATCTTGTGGAATTAATTAAGAAGAACAAATACAGTAAAACCACAGTGAAATTTATTACATTGTATTTAATGTAGTTCAAAGTAGGTGCTCTGAAACACAGGAGGAAAATATATGCATCTTCCATCTCGTTTTAGCTGTCAAAGTGTAAAAATAATACTATACAGTTTATTCCATTAAGCACACATCTCAGCATTTGGGTGAAGATAAACAGTTGTGTTGGAGAAGGAATGAAGTTCAGAGGAGAGATTTAAAAGCAACCTGCAGTTAAATGTTCCATGATAGATTATAGACATGGCAGAAATGTCACCTGGTAGAAAGGATGGCCTGTCTAAGTAGGTCTTCTGTGCCATGTCTTGGATTTTATGACTCTACACCATCCCCATGTTAGTTCTGACTTAAAAGCAGAGTAAAATAATTAAGAACATAAAATTAAAATCTGAGTGAAAATATTCATGCCATTTCAATGCCTTAAGTAGGAATAGCCAGGAGGCTGGATTTCTTGTCATGATTTTGTTAATTTTACAGTTCAGTATAGAAAATAATAAGACTAAGATTCACATCTTTAATAATTTTATAACATCTTCAAAAGTAAGGTATTCTATGATCAATTTTGTCTAGATTGCAATGTCTCTTGTAATGGTACTAAAAAATTACACATTTCTAAATAAAAACAAAACAAAATGCCACTTATACCTAGTAGAGATGTAACTTCCGGCTGACTACTTGTGTAGACTTTCTATGACATAAAGTCATTGCTTACTTCCAACTTCCACATAATGTGTTGTACCTGTTACCCAATAACAATGACAAAGTTAGCTCACATACTTAGCACCCCAAGTATAAATAGAAGAATGCCCTGATTTGCTTAGAAATAATCACTTAATTTCAATTTTTGTGTATGTGTATGGCTAATTTCCTTAGTATTTTCATGACAATAAAAGAGCTAACTGTAATCTTCTTACATTTCCATGTAGAAAACAATAACTGTGATTATAAACACGCCTAGAAGAACACAACACAAACTTCATGGAAGTTTTAAATTCCCTCTGCTTGCACAGAAGTCATTTCCTGGGCTGAATTATAAGCCCCTTGTGGAGCTGAACATAGAGCTGAATAGTTGTTTCATTTCTTTCACTAAGAATGGGAAACTGAGTGTTCCCAAGACAGACATTAATGAGTCTCATAAGCACTAGGTGACCAGTCTGTCTAGGGGAAAACAAACAAACAAACAAAAACCAAACAACAGCAAAGCAAAGGTTTTAGCCTTCCTTCTAATTTCTGTGAACCAGGAAGTTTTGTCTCTGTCCTTTGAGAAACTGCTCAAACATTCACAGATATTTCATTTTATTCTGCTTATAACTTGTTCTGTGTCATAATGACTTTTGGGGTAACAGACTATCAAGAACACATGAAATAAACCTCTAGCCAATACATTTAAATGAAGAAATTGGTAGCCTATGTGGTCATGTTCCAGGGAGAATGTATCTTTTAGTATTCCTTTGGTCATACCAGTTTAAAACAAAATGCTTATAAAATAAGCCACACACAGGAACGGAACTCACAATTGGAACATTTAAATGCTTATTTGCTTCTCTTTCTACTAGCTTGTAAAACGTTATTTTCTTATTCTTTCTTAAATAGTCTGTGCTAATTACAAACCTTGACCCTTACCCTCCAAGTGCCTTCATTTATGGCCATGCATTCCTTTCCTGGGCAACACATTGACTGAGTTTATAAGATGCGGCTACCAGGCCCACCAGTCCTCACTTTTGCTCCCCCTAGGTCATAAGTCTAACTCACAACATACAACTTGAAGAATTCATCGTTTTAGTAGAAGCAGGTCACTTGTTGGAAACTCAAGGGCTGCTACCCTATAACACAACATGTATTTCCCTGTAGAATATCATAGATAGTGATACAGAAATGTGTTTGTGACTCTTTCTTTCCTTTCCCAAAGGAGTGGTAGATAGAAAAATTAACATTTTAGAAGTCTATAAGAAGGTTACACAATGGATTCATTCTTGATGACTTACACAAATGACTTGAGCTCACTTCTGCATTCTGAAAATTAAAATGTTATGGAATGTTTTGTACTTCTAATTTCAATCTAATGTGATTCTAAGCTGGTGGCAAAATTAGGAGGTGGAAGAGAAGCACCATGTCAACCTCCTCTGAGGTAAGGGTCCTTCTCCTAGCTTTAGTTTTTGGGAGATCTAATGAAGGCTTTCAAGTCTTTTATTTCTTGTGTATTTTACAAAATAATTTTACACAAATCTTGGTTTACAGTATCTTTATTATTCTTTTTAACTATGTGCCTGTGTTTGTCTGCCACATGTGTTCAGGTGCCCACTAAGGCATCAGAACTGCTGGAGCTCCAGTTACAGGCAGTTGTGAGCTTTCCAGTGTGGGTGCTGATGACCAAACTTGGGCTCTCTGGAAAAGAAATGAATTCCCTTACTTCAGAGCCGTCTTTCCAGCCCCAGGAGTAAGTGGCTTCAATCTTTGAAGGGAACAATACAAACTGATGTGGTAAACAGAGATGGAATTAAAGCAAAATTGTACCTTGAGTCAATCAAGAATAAACTCAATATTTTTGTGCAGAGGGGCATGCAATTTTAATCATCATCAATTACATTTCTGAGGAATTTATCTCAAAGATTTCTTTCAGATGAAACATTTTTAGAAATTTGAACTATTTAGTATAGTCCATCAGACCCTAAGTACATTTCTAATAACCAGAAAAAGATTACAGAATGAGCAAAAATAGAATTTCTCCTCAATTGTTAAATGAAGTAACATTGGTACATTTCATAAGGCATTGATTGAGGAAGAAATATCTAGCTAAAGGGAAAGATGTGCATCTGACATTCAGTCTTGTTTCCATATACAAGTGACATATAAACCATGTGATCTCTGTGTTTTTAATAAATTTTTATCACAACTAATACCTTTATTGAAAAATCATGATACTGGAATATTATTGAAGCTTTTAATATCAAAATACTTTACATAAAAGTGACATGGTTAATATAAAATTAATTTTATTTGAATGTGTGAAGCCAAAATGTATAGAAGTGAGAGATAAGCATATATAATTCATTTACAAAATAACCACTGGTTTACTTCATTAAATAGTAATATTATATATACTCTATCATATTATATGTAAATGACATTTTCAGCATGCTTGTTTGCAAACAGATTTTCCTTGACAGCATTGTGTAGATTGCCATTTTCTCTACATGTAACATTTTAATGTGCAATGACCTCATTAATTGTGCAAAATCATCTTTGCCTGTCTTGTCCTGGAGGAGAGTGTTGTGAGGATGACAAGTGTTAAAACTCTGGGATGCTATTCTCACGAAGTCTTGGGGCCTTCTCCTGACCCATGCACTAGTTAGCCACAAGGGCTCTAAGAAAAGGGGTCATTTTCTTCCCTGTTGTCAGCGCATCTGGAGGCCTTGTCAAAACAATATAATTTTACTTTGTAACTTTTTGACATTGGTATTTATTGCACCTGTCTTTGGGCATGATTTATGGCCTGTCTGGTGAATATTTCTCCTGAAGTTGGAGTTTACAATATAAGATAAGTGAAGCATTTAAATGTCTGTGTATGCTTCAGAATGGGAACTGGATATTTTGCACCCATGGTTCACATCACTCCATTCTCCCAACTTCATTGTCACGCCAAAGTGGCCACTGTGGTACCACACTTAGTTCTCCAGAGAAAGCAGAGAAGTGGGGAGGGAGGGAGTGAAGAAGAGAGAGAGAGAGAGAAAGAGAGAGAGAGAGAGAGAGAGAGAGAGAGAGAGAGAGAGAGAGAGAGAGAGAATGTAAAATTACATTTTCCACAGTCTCCTTTGCTTGAGGATTTTGTCAATAAATTGTAATGAGTGATGAGAAAAATCACTATGGGAGCGTAGACAGAAAACATGTTTGTTATGAAGAGAATCCAATGACCTTTTGTCTTTGTAATGGTGCCTGCCCTGACTGGAACCCACCAGAACAACATTTCTATATGTCTCCAGAAAACACACAAACTAGAGACAAACTCGTCCATGTATGTAAAGCATCCTTCCAAATGAACTGCCCAACAAATTTGTAATTAAGGAAATGTCCTTTCTTTGAGGTCCTTCCTTCCTTGGTCTGTGTATTAACTGCAGATTGTTCTATAATTATCTTTAATTTTTTTAAAAATCTAATGTTCTGTGTATGCATGTTTGTCTGAATGTATGCATGTCTGGAGCTTGAAGAGGCCAGAAGGGACCACTAGATGCCCTGGGTCTGGGACTGCAGGTATTTGTCATTCCTCAAGTGTGGATGGTCATAACAGAGCTTGGGTCCTGGGGAACAGCAGTACACACTCCTAACTGCTGAGCCATCCCTCTAGCCCCATTCTAAATACTTTTTGTTTACTATTATTTTACCTAGAACATGGACATTATTTCTTTAAGAAATACCCATGCAACTGTCCAATTCTTTTATATGACTGACAAAATGTGTTATTTCCCCCTAAACACAACCAGTGGTTGCTTCATTAAACTGTTACATCATGACTGCTTTCAGTGTAAGATCTTAGATGTAATGCTATTTCAATCAAACAGGAACACTGCAACTTACCATGTTTATTAATTTAAATATTCTTTAAAAACTCACTATGGAAGACTCCAAACTTAAATGAGCTCATTTTATTCACTCAAAATGACTTGAAAATTGACTTCTCTTACTCACATATTTGTATATAGACTCTTCACATAGTATTCTATACAGTGGTAATCTAGATAATCATCCTAACTCTAAGAGGGAAGGGAATCAATTATTGTTTCCTCCACTAACTTTTGAAAGTTTCAGCTTATTTATTTATTTATTCATTTATTTTTTTAATTGTGTGTGTGCATGCACCTGTGTATTTGTGTACACTGGTATTGTTCAGTGACGGAGCTCCCCATGTGCATGAGGAGAGACCAAATACTAACATCACAATTGCTTTATCAATCCCCAACTTATTTTTTAGACAGGATCTTTTTCATGGAAGCTTGGCTGGCTACTAAATCTAGTCATTTCCCTGCCTCTGCTCCCAACTCTGCATTTACAACATTTGCAGCCACATCCACATCTTTTTATATGGGTACTGGAGACCTGAACTCAGGTCCTCATGATTGTACAGCAAGAACTCACTGAGCCACCTGCTTATCCGCTACAGCAACCTTAGCTGCATTAGCAGTCCTTTTTGTAGCAAAATATCCTGAAGTCCATCCCTTCATGTCACTGTACCATCCATCTCTCCAACAATCCCTCAAGTTTCATTAACATTTTATCTCAGAAAGGATTATATAATCATTCAGTCATCTTTATTGTACTCTTCTGAAGTTTTGCATATCAGTTTGCTGTGTGGATGCTGATGACGAGACAGCACTCTCCATCCGAAAGGTCAAATCTGCAGGCTTGAGTGTAGATAGTTATTTCATGTTTCCTACATGTGACATGTACATGTCTACCAGTACATCTTGTAGTTAATACTTGTCAATATATTTTAAAGTCTAACTCTGCTTGAATCCCCATTCTCTTCTGAAACCCTCAACATGAACTACTCCTCACCACCTTCTTCTGATGTAATTCCCCTTTCACTTTATGTCTATCTAAACTTCAGTGGCATTTTCCTTTTCCAAAGACCAGGAATTTGTTCCTTGAAAAAGTCACATGACATAGGAATACACTTGTGTTCCATGGTGCTTAACCCATTGCTATGGAGGCTGTGCTAGTCATTCCACAGCCAGCTCTTACCAGTTCTGGTTAGGTTACCTCCAGTCTAGAAAACCTGGGACGTCCTTTGTGGAATGAACCGATTTCCTTCTTGAAGCAGCTCATCCTTAACAGACTAGACTCTGCCCATATCTTGCCAAGCCTTGACATCAGCACTGGCAGGACATTAAATTGAGATTAGAAATGGCCCCAATGACATCACCCCTCTTGTTCCTATCAAACAGATGGTTTCTGTATATTGTGCAATTTTAGATCATTATTCATGGTTTGGGTCAGAATAATCCAGAGAGCCAAAAACCTGTCAAGAATAATCGACCTGGAACTAGTTCAAAGACCAAGAATTATTTTATTGATTAAATGCCTGAGGTTTTGTTTTCAAGAAGAGCATTATGAACCATCAATACATGATAATTCTTGAGCCACTTTAGCATGTATGATGTCTAGAACTTCAAAATATAATCTCAGAAGGGTCGGCTTTGAAAGCAGCATTCTAACAAGACAGCTGGGAAACTTTGTTGGGTACCACTGAACTTGGCCCAGTACTATTGACTGAGGCAAGTGGTTTGTTCAAATTGGATGGTTATTTATTTTCACCGTATACTTGTTGATTTCATATCCTCCCTTTAGCTAAGCTCATAGACAGTTAAGAGGTATGTGTTAGACAAGCCAGACAGGAAGTTGTTTTGAGGGACTTGGTCCAGGCATGATACCAAAACATGGATTTGGCTGACTGGGAACTTGGAGAATAAAAACAAACCCAAAACAAAATAAAACAAATGCTAAATGTGTTCAGAGAAACTTTATAGGAGATATTGATCTCGTATATTCTTTTTCTAAGGCACTGTAATAAAGTTGCCACATATACTGTCACCTTCTTGGAAAAGGGCAATCCTTACATAAAGAAAATTAGGTCTTTGACTAGACCCTTGTGGGCTTTCTTCTGGCCTAAAATTCTACCAATATTCTCCCTCCTGATATGAGTTTGTCTTAGAAAATTGTGCACACTTTTAACAACCCCAATGAATAGAGGCATCATATTTGTTTCTTTTGCCACTGCTGTGACCAGATTCCTAACTGAAATAACTTAATAGAGGGAATGGTTTATTTTCACCAACAGCTATATTGGGTTAAAGCCTTGGTTTCTTGGCCCCATGATGACTACAGGAGCCTATGGAAGCACGTCTTGGAAGACAGAAAGAAAAGAGGATATAGGAAGATAGTCCTTAATGACATGTCTCCAAAGACCTCCTTTTCCCATCTAGAGTCTACTTCCTACCTTTTAACATCTGCAAATAATGCCATTATACCAATAATTCATCAAGGTATTAATGTATTCATTACCTCCAAGCCTTCAGAAATTATCCTTGGAAATACCGTCCAAGAGACATCTAAAGGTATACTTCAGTAAACCTTTGGGCTTTCCAAAAAATTTAATGTAGTTGATAATCCTAATCATCTATCATCTATGCTAAGATGGCAGATCCCCAATATTACAAGTAATGTAGGTTTGTTAAAAGTTTGGTTAGGAATGTGGAGATAACTTAGCTGGTGAAGCACTTGTCTTGAAAATATGAGGACCTGATTTGGGTGTAATAAAGGCTGGGTACAGTGTACTTGCATTTAATCCTAACACTAGGGAGGTGGAGACAGGTAGATCTTTAGCCTCGTCAGCCATCCAGCCTAGCCTACTTGGAGAGTTTCAGACAAGTGAAAGATCTTGTCTAAATAGGTTGTAGGTTTCCAAATGGTTCAAGAACTGACAGTCCTGTGATCCACATGGTGGAGAGTCCTGTAAGTTGTCCTCTGATCTACACACACACACCATTAAAAGAGAAGTTAATGAAATCTATGGGCGTGGAGCAACCGTTTATCTTTGTTTCAGTAAAATTCCTTTATTACTGAGTATAGTAGATGGTTCTCACACAGCCATGAAATATATCCCACAGAGACATAAACTTTAAAGTTTCTAAGACTATAGTTTACCAACAAGATCTTACCCTCTACATTAAATTCTGGCGTAAGTTTTGATATTTTCTACTCTTATCTCCTAATACCTAGTAAATGTTTATGGAAAGAATATTGAATAAGGATTTCCAAGTTGTAGGACACCCCTGTCATTAGTCTTTTCAAGCTGGTATATATCACAATTGGCAAGTCACCTGTCCTATCTATCTTCCAAGCTTCTCCTCTGAAAATTGGGAAAGAACAAAACCTGAATTCTTATTATCATATTCCACTATGGACCTCATTTCTGGGTCTTATTCTAGAGATGAGATGGTGAGTAGAGGCACCACTGTATGTAAGAACAGAAGTTCCTATAGTGGTCATGAAAATGCATTCATACGCTTACTTGAAGGAAGCTTCTATCAGATGAGATCAGGTTCAAACATGTTCAGTTTTCAATGCAACATGACACATCAGCTTGTTTGACTGTTAATATTCTTTGTCTGTAATATTAAGAATGTTCTTGTGTCAAATAAACACATCATTTACCATTGTAGTAGTCCATCTTCTTCAACACACCTGCCTTCCAGACCCACCATTACCTCCTCACAGAAATCTCTAGGCAGAACAGCATGACATGGAATGTAATCTAGTTCCAGCATGAAGTAAGCCTGGGAAGAAACAATATTTTAAAATAAAGTAGCTGACTGTGGAGTGGAAAAGTTGTAGGGACTCAAACGTCTTTGGGAATGCTCTTTTCATAAACATCGGTAGAGTTCTAAGGGAACCTATGCATGTGTTTATAACACAGTTTGATCTTTTTCCTGGTTAAGATGTTGTCTGAGTATAGCTCTTTACTGTGTCTAATTTTCTGGACATTGCAGACATTATAGGTGACATAGAAGTGGTAATAGGAAACAAATTTGTTTCCTGGGATGTTCTGTTTGTCTCTCTGAATGGTGAGGCCTTATATGCATGTGTACATCCTCCTGCACTTTCTTGATGGATGTGACTGTATAGGAGTGTTGCTCCTTAGGGATGATGACTTTCAAATCAACTTTTGACCCTTTGTGAACCTTTGCAACTCATTACACACTATTTCCCTATATTTTTTATTTTTTATTTTTTGAGACAGGGTTTCTCTGTGTAGCTTTGAGCTTTTTCTGGAACTCACTTGGTAGCCCAGGCTGGCCTCGAACTCACAGAAATCCGCCTGGCTCTGCCTCCCGAGTGCTGGGATTAAAGGCATGTGTCACCACCGCCCAGCTTAATTCCCTATCTTCAGCTCACATGACATGCTATAGGCACTTTACAGTGACTGGAAACAAAATGTCCTAAGATGCAGAGGTGCTGGGGAGAAGGGCATCAGTGATGGCTGGTTACTTGGTCTGATGCATACACAGGGGAGAAAAGACGGTGACACCAAAGAGGCTCGTCTGTTAATGACTTCTTCAAAATTCCTCGTGGGATATGAGCCACAGATGGAGAGTGTTATGAGTTTAGCGGACATAGCTGTGTCACATGCCACATGTACTCAGAGCACTGACCTATAAGCCCATTTATATCCTATTCACTGCTAACCTTCACATTTTGAAACTTAAACATGACAAAAGCTAAATGCAGTGTGTTTTATGTCACATCTCTTGGAGCTCCCTGAATAAATAAATACAATCTGTAATACTTTCCTTCCAGGGAGTCAGAGAATGCCCCTTGTATTTGAAGGCAGTCCTGTGAAAAGTCATTTCTTCAGGGGCATTCAAGGACTCATTTGAATGGTTGAAATTGACAAGCGTTCCATTACAGGGAAATTTGCTTAAGGACAGCTGACATTTTTTTCCTACTATCCAATGCTTGGGCCAGTTATAAAGACACCTCGAAGAAAAATGAAACAAAGCAAAAATACATAAAAAACAACGCACTGTGTGTCCTCCTTCACGTCTACAGAGTGCCCCTAAAGCAAGCCAGGCAGAGAAGACTGCCTCCAGGAGCTTTGACAGAATCAGGGGCCAGTGAGCCCTGCCAGAATTTCCCCTTTCCTTCCAGATGGTGTGGTCTGCGACTTTCACGTTTAATGGACAAACAAGGAAGCCTGCCAGCCAAGCGGTGGACCACACTAAGAAAACAAACAAACAAAAGCAATCAAGCTTCAGACCTGGAGGCCAATGACAGGTATGATTGATCAGGTGACCAGCTGGAAGCTGTCACCACCAGGTTGAGAGAAACAGGCAGAGTTTGGTTGTTTCATGGGCCAGAGATTATCACAGGGTGTTAGGTAGGGAGCGTTCTTCGGCAAACAAAGAAATTGAAAGGATGGTGTTCACTTTGCCTGGCCCACACGTCTAATACCATGCTTACCACATGCTTCACCTCATGTAAGGGATGCCTAAAGCTAAATGTGCTGCATTTCCTCTTAGAAAATCTTTTTGGACAAAATGATCCCACATGTGTATGTAACTTTATTTTTTTTTTTTAAAAAAATCTTGAGACAGAATGAACATACTTTCCCTGCTACAATAAATGTAAATTTAAGCATATTATAATTTTATCAGTACATGATTCACTGAGTGGCATGAAGGTCCACAAGCATGCAATTTGATGGTGACGTAATTGTATTGTTATTTAAATGGAGAAAACAGAAACCTACTAACCTGATCATGCTGTTTTTAGTGACAACTCAAGTAATATTGTGCTTAATTGAGTTTTCAGACTCCTTGGGTTATCATGAGGCTTTTTGAGAGCTTTTGAAAAAAAAAAAAACAACTAAAAAATACCAATAAATAATCACCCAAATTTTAAGATTTTCCCTATTATTAAAAAAATAAAGTATAGATAAAAGTACACATCAAAATTAAGGCAAGATGTACACATAAATTTTTTCTTGATTTTTTTTTTACTAATTAATTTCTTTTACATCCCAACCACAGCCTCCCCTCCCTCCTTTTCTCCCAGTCCCTCCTCCCAACTCCCCTCTACCCCCCTCAATCCATTCTTCCTCTGTATTCTCTTAAAAAGGGGCAGGCCTCCCATGGGCATCTGCAAAGCTGCCATAAGACCAAGCACCTCCCTCTGTATTCCGACTGGGCAAGGCAACCCAGCATGAAGAATAGGTTCTCATTTTAATGGTTGTGACTGCTAGATAGATGCAACCATCAGCAACAGTCACTAACATGTAAGTCATAAGCATGCAGAGTATATGTAATTATTTATATTTTGTTCAATATAAAGCTAGTAGCTTCTCCTGACCAAACTGAAACTCAGCAGGACATTAATTAAAAATGCTTTTAGACTTATTTCATTTGTATGTGTATCAGTGTTTTGTCTGCATCATGTGCATGCCTGGTGCCCACTGAGGCCAGAAAAAGGCATTGGATCCCTGGAACTATAGTTATGGATGGTTGGGAACTACCATGTGGGTGCTGGGAATTAAACCTGGGTCCTCTGTGAGAACATCCTCTGAACCATCTCTCCAGCACAAAAAGGAAGACCTTAGAGTCAAGGATAGTGTCTGGACATGTTGTTTCACAACTGTAATTCTAGAACTTGGGAGGCTCACTGTGGACAAATACTGGTATAGCTAGTTTTCCTGGTCCTTCCTGGCCCACGGTCAGGACAAATCTCTCTCACCCACTAGTCCCAAAGCCGCTCAGACCTAGCCGAGTAAACACACAGAGACTTATATTGCTTATAAACTGTATGGCCTCAACAGGCTTCTTGTTATCTAGTTCTTATATCTTAAATTAACCCATTTCTATTAATCTATAAGTTGCCACATGGCTTGTGGCTTACCAGTAACTTTTACATGTTGCTTGTCATGGCACGGCTGGCAGCATCTCTCTGCCTCAGCCTTCCACTTCCCAGAATTCTCTTCTCTCCTTGTCCCGCCAATACTGCCTGCCTGGCTACTGGCCAATCAGTGTTTTATTTATTAACCAATCAGAGCAACACAGTTAACATAACAGAACATCCCATGCATACTGGTACTTTGCCAAAAATTTTGGCATGAAACTATAAATGGAAGCCACAGATACAAACAAAAGCTATTTCCGTTCATCATCTGGTTTACCCCAAGGAAAAATGGAGCACATTCAGCATCTCATTTGCCCCAAAGAATAAGCAGAGTCCAGGTGGGGTCCCTGGAAAATATCCTTTTAAAGTTTTTTTTGACAATTCTAATTAGAGCTGAAAACTGTTGCCTCATATTCAAATTAACCTACCAAACCTAGCACTAACCTGACAATTTAGAACAATTCTATTTGCTTATAGAAGTTTTTTTTATTTTTTAAAAAAGATTCGTTTATTTATTTTGGGTATATGAGGATTTTTTTGTTTTGTTTTTGTCTGCATTTGTGTATGTGTACCGTCTGTGCATGTATGCATCACATGTGTGCAGTGGCCACAAAGGCCAGAAGAGGACATCAGGTCCCTTGGAATTGTTTAAGGTGGTTATAAACCACCATGTGGGTGCCAGGAATTGAACCTGGATCCTCTGTAAGAGTAGCCAGTGCTCTGAGCCACTCAGCCGTCTTTCTGGCTAACTCTGTTTCTTTTATATTGAAAGAGTCCTTTCATGGCCACTTGGTAGTGGTGAAGGAAAGGTGCAAGGGGTGAGGTGTATGAAAAAGAGGAAAATGGTCCTTCCCGACATTTTTTAGTGTGGCTTAGTGGGCAGTGCACACCAAGAGAATGAGATGATCTATGGCAGACCCAACAGGAGGATTTTTGTTAATGAAGAAATCAGGAGCAAAGGGAAAATGGCTTCAAGTTCAATGCTGCCTGTGTGTGTACTAAATAATTATAGTTTGGAATATGAACATAGCACCTTTAGAAGATGTAAACAGCACAACCCAGAAGACATAAGCTCTTAGGGTATAGTTTATAATTCATCAGTGTTTGTCCATGTCCATGAAAATGTTCTTTGTTTATTTATTCAGTTTTTGCAGTGACAGGGATTGAACCCAGGCCCTTGCACATGCTAGGCAAATGTTCTAATATTGAGCTCTATCTTGCCATATTCAAATGTCAAATGTGTTGCTGATTGGTCAATAAATAAATCACTGATTGGCCAGTGGCCAGGCAGGAAGTATAGGCGGGACTAACAGAGGAGAATTGAGAGAACAGGAAGCTGGGTGAGAGGGACACTGCCAGCCTCCGTCAGGACAAGGAAGATGTTAAGTACCAGTAAGCCACAAGCCACGTGGCAAGGTATAGATTTATAGAAATGGATTAATTTAAGCTGTAAGAACAGTTAGCAAGAAGCCTGCCACGGCCATACAGTTTGTAACCAATGTAAGTCTCTGTGTTTACTTGGTCGGGTCTGAGCGGCTATGGGTCTGGCAGGTGAGAGAGATTTGTCCTGAGGTGGACCAGGCAGGAAAACTCTAGCTACAAGAGTCCATTGACAATATAATCTAGTGACAGTCAAAACCCAATAATGTTAAAATATAGTAATCATTGCCTTTGGACACACACAGTGAAAAAGATTGAAGAGTTTTTTAAAACACTCAGATTCTAGTGAGAGGTTCTGCTTCAACAACTAAAAGGATAGTTTTGAGGAATGGGATTTGAGGGTGACTTCTGGCCTCCACAATCGTATGCACACACACCCTCACAGAAGTTCACTTACACACACAGATATACACAGAGTCCCCCCCCCCACACACACACACAAAATTAAAGTTGAATTATACTAACGTGCCTGCAACAATTACAGATCTTTGGCAATGTCCAAAGACATTCCAAAAAATTGATTCCATAGATTCTTGACCTCTGGAAGTCAGTGATAGTGGAAATTTAGAAATGATTCTTTAAATATCAATGGATGTTCTAACCAGTTCCTCTCTAACATTGCTGGATTCCTTCTGCTCTTCACTCCAGAGAATGATACTTCATTTCTAACTGTTTAATATATTCTGACAATAAATTATAAACCCTATTTTTTAAACTTTTAAGTCATAAACAACTAAAAATAATTTAGCTTCTCAAAACTATAGAAAAGTATACTAAAATATAATCCTTGTAGCACCAAGAATAATAACAGCTTTCACACCCTTCTTGCCCATCCACCGGGATTGTAGGTTCTTTTGAGATGAAGGAGCATTCCTAAAAAGAGTCATAGCCGTGGCTCTTGTCTGCCATAGCCCTCAGTTACCTGGGAGTAAGATGAAGGTAACTTGTATGTGAATGAACAAAACGCTTGTTTTTAAAGACAAGGCACAGTGCAAAACAGTGTCAAAATAGTGCTTTCCAGGGTCTATTTATTTTTATTTTTAATGGAAGGAAATTATTGCCAGCTGTGCTGTGTTCTCACTCCTGCCATGACTTTTTAAATGAATCTTACAATAAGATGATTAATCCTGCACTCTTGGAGGCTTTGGGCTGAATGCTGTTGACTAAGCAATTACATTAATCCACTTCTGTTTGTTTTCTTGCATGCCCCATGATGAAGGTAATTTTTGCCCCTCTGGAATAATCTCTCTACAGTAATTAGGCATGTATGGAAGGATTTTTACACATATTTCTAAGGGTTTTATTTGTTCTTATTAGCCAATTTGAGCTGCAAATTACAATCAACCTGTCTTACTCTAACTGATAAAGTTCATGACACCAATTGGATTCATTTCTCAGCTTAGCTACTCACAACATACTATTGACCTTACGACAATATTAAATCCTTTGTTTATGGAATAAATAAATAAGCAATAGGAAATGATCATTACTGGTTTGATTAGTAAAGCAAGCATGAAGTTTTTTCTTTTTAAAATAATTTTTTATACTATACTATAATTACATCATGTTCTCTTTCTTTTTTTTCCTCAAACCCTCCTATATACTCCTTACTTCTCTCTTTCAAATTCATATCCCCTTTTCCCTTAATTGTTGTTACATGCATGCATTATATATCCCTAAACATAACCTGCTCAGTCTGTATACTGTTACTTGTACTAATATTTTCAAGAAAAACCATTTGTTATTGGATAATCAATTGGTTTGCTTTTCTCTAGGGAAGACAATTTATTTAGGTCTCAGAATTCCTCAGTTGCCTATATATTTTTGTATATGGTTTAGGCCTAGTGGCCTTTCCTCCATCATGTCTAATATTGTTGTCCTTGGTCAGCTCATGTCTAGGCAGTCATGCTAGAGAGAGTTTATGGGTATAGCTTCTGATATTATTAGGAGACACAATCTTATAACAAATGCTCTGATCATCTGGCTCTTATAATCTTTCTGCCTCTTCTTCTGCAATATTCCTTAAGCTTTATGTGCAGGATTTCTTTAATTTACTTAGTGAAAACTGCAAATAAAGGTTTTTAGAAGGTGCAATAGAGAAAACTTTACAAGGATGGAATCGAACAGCCGCTAGACCAGTTTAAGCTTGTGTAGAGCCTCTTGTGAGTTGACACAAGCATGATACTGACTGTGGACCTGTTAGCCCAAGCAACAAGAGATATCTCTCTACCTATGTAAAGAGTCTTATTTTTAAGACCCACTGATTTAGCCAGGACTATCTGTGAGAACATGGATTTGAAATGATTCCCTCCGGCCTAGTGAACTTTTTAGTGGGTGCACAATTGAAGAAACTGACGGTCCTTCCCCAAGAAGCCATCAGTAACAAATGGTTAAACAGAAAGGAATAGGTCCTATGAGGCCCCACGAAGCCCTGTGAAGCCCTCCCTGGTCATATTTGCCTATTAATAGAGCCATTCTCCTCAGGTTCATTGTAGGTAGTCACAGCTGCTGTGAGGTTAAGACAATACTGACTGCACCATACCTAGAAGACAGCTCTTCACAGCCTTCTCCTTGTCCTCTGATTGTTACATTATTTCTGTCCCCTCTTACATGATGATCCTTAAGGCTCAGAAGAGGTGGTATAAAGTACCTGTATACAACTGCATTCAACCATCATGTATTCTCAATGACTTCAGCAGCCATGCTTTTCTGCATTCATTGCAAAGAAAGGCTTCTCTCATTAAGATTGGGAGTAGCATTTGTATATGAGTAGGTATAAATATACATATATAGAAGGGAACCTGTCACAATGACACTGTAAATGACAGCAGTAAGTTGCCCTAAGGCCAGAAGACCTACTTAGACATGGATTTTTTAAATTAGGTTTACAGTACAGGCCATTGTCTATTATAAACTCTGCCTCAAAACCAGTCATAGTATGTTGGCTACCCTATAACAGTTACACCACTGGCACATTTTGAATATCAGGTTGGTGTTATAGTTCATAAAATTCACAGCGGGAGAAGATTGTTGATAGCTTATATCCTCTAGGAGATATGGAACCCATATGTGCACCTATAGAGTGGCAGTTTGCACTCCCATGACAGTTCCATCATTTCAGAGAGCTTAACTGAAAGATGGCAGAAGCCCATGTTTCGTTTAGAAAATACTATTTTAAGGAATTTCATACATTGTATTTGATCATTTTTACTCCCTCCTCAACTCTTCCCAGATCCACCTCATATCTCATACCAATCCAACTATATGTCATTCAAAAATGATCCTATCTAGTTAGTGCTTGGTATATACTCTTTGGTGTGTGGACATCTATTGGAGAATGTTTTACTTACCAGAAGACGCACCATAAAAAGAAATCTAAATCTCCCTCTCCTGGCATCTATTAACTCCCAATAATTTCCCAAGTAGGAGTGGGACTTTGTGCCCACCTTACCTCTCTATGAGCACACCACATTTTGATTATCTTAATTAAGAGATCTGGATTGTTCACCTTAGTATCTAATATTGCCGAATTGACCCAAAATTCACAAGATTAAAGTTTCTGGTATTTCCTAATAAAGAAAGATTTCTGACCAGGCATGGTGGCCGGCTGTGGTATGGGGTAGACAATTCACCTTCCAGGACCCTACGATGGAATTGCTTTACCCTGTTTTGTGAGTTGTTCTCCTCCAAAATAATTTGTAAATAAATAGTTACTTTATCAATATCTGTGGATTATTCAGCAATATCAACATGCCATTAATAATAGCTAGACATTTAATTGCTTATGCAATGATCAAGTTTGAATACGAAATGTCCCCTGAACCCCCTCACAAATAGGTAATGTGTTGTAACTTTGCTCCTCAGCTACTGGCATTATTCTGAAGTGATTGCATCTGGACTGGGGAAGAGGAACTAATTGTGTCAGTGTATTGACCCATCAATGATGATTCATCTCATTAAACTATTAGAAAATGAGACTTAGATTAAAGAAATAGTTCATGGGATATGCTCTGAAACATTTTCCTAAACAAAGAACTATAGGTGACTTATGATTGCTGGTAGAAGGAGAATTAACCTCTACTAGGGATGAGCCCTCTTATTGGTTGTCCAATGCAGAGTGGTCAGCCTTAAAATCATGCACATATAAACAACAAAAATGAATACAGTAAGTTGTGTTTATATGAATTTGTGCATACTCATGCATGTAAAAGTAATCATGCAAAATAAGCTATCAACCAAAGAGAGCAGGAGAGATATGAGAAGAGATCAAGGGAAAGTGGCTGGGAAGATCTGGAGGGAGGAAATGGAGGAGATGAAGTGATGCAATTCTATTTCAATTAAAAACATAATTTAAAAAAATTTGAGTCAATGGACTAAACACATCCTGAAGCGAGAGCTCAGTCTTTCTGGTAATATATAGGATAATAGGTGTCTATGGAATTTCAGAAAATAGATATCTCAAAACACCAGTTAAGATTGGCTAGACTTTGAGAAATTCTGAAGTCTGTGAGTGCAGGTACGTGGTGTGTGTGTGTGTGTGTGTGTGTGTGTGTGTGTGTGTGTGTGTGTAAATCAGAGGACAACTGTCTGGTGTGCCATCTTGCTGCCCTGCATCAACACTTTTGGTATATTTCCATAAAGAAAAATTTCCTATCTGGAAAAAAGCAAAGTGAACCAGTAATTGCTCAGTTTTATACTCTGTATATAAATTTCCTTGTTTCCAAGCTCAAAAATCTCATTAAGATGACTGTTAATCTACTGGGAGTCTGAATATATCCTATGATACATTTAATTTAAATCAGTCATATAGTATGAATGGGAGAAATGGTCATAATCTCTCAGCCTAAGTGGACAAGGGAAGATCAAGGGACTCTGGAAGAGGCAAGGCTGCATAGGACCTGACTGTAGATGAGTAAAGCTTTGGTGAAGCCTTGGACAGGAAGAGATGGAGGAGAGGGACCAAAGAGTATAAAACATTAGGACCTTCTTTCCTCTGTGTGTGTGTGTGTGTGTGTGTGTGTGTGTGTGTGTGTGTGTTTGTGTGTATCCCATGATTTCTTACAAAAACTGAATCCAGAGACTTAAGAGTCAAGAGGGTGTCCCGTTCTGCCAAAGACACCATGCTGGTAGAGACAGAGTACATAAGGAAAGAAATAGAAGGATTGAGGATAAAGAGAAGACAGAGCCAACTAGTCTCCAATAATCAGTGTGATAACACTGGATGATTTTTAGTTACTAAATTAAATACACTAAACAGAACTATTATTTAACTCCTGCTTGTTTCTGTTCAATAAAAAAAAAAGGTAGAAGAAAGCATCAAGTGAATTATTTCATTTTTTTTAGTTAATATTTATAGTGGTTACTTGGAGTAACTATTATACGTGGAGTATTGAGTGTTCCATTCAGTTAATGTGAGTGTTGAGATCTGCTTAGCTAGCTATTAATTTTGGTTCTGTCCACATCTTTATGGTTGTGCTTTGAAGACTTCTAGGTTGGTGGGTGTTTTGTGTTTTGTTTTCACTCCCTCAGAAAGCAATCCTGTCAGCTGGTCACCTGTTTGTCCATTTCTGTTTGATCATAAAATATAATTTCAACTCAGAAGTTGACAATATACCGTTTACCGCTATAATGACTATTTTATTCTCTTCGCTGCCAGTCACATGCTGGCATTTGTCTGCATTCCTTCAAAGGGACGGCGAGCTCCTGGGAGAATTCAGAAGAGAATATTGTTGCCTTCTTGACGCAATTCAAAGGGCTTGCTGGATCACTACAGTAATTTTAGAATCTGTGAAAGCCCCTCTGGCCCTCAGAAGGTGTTGAAGGCATAGGAAGGGAGCGGTGGACTTGAAAGGTCTCTTCCCATCTGGCGATTCCCCCAATGACCAAGCTGAAAGAGGGCTGAGGGGCGAGAAGGCTCAAGTGATATTATGAGGGCAGCTTCCCACTCATGTTCAGGAAGCTATCACGACAGAGGGCTCACCCCAGTGGCCACAGGGCCAGGAGACTCCACAAACACATGGCTTCCTATGTTGTTTCCTCACAATCCCATCCCCCTCTCCATGTGTGTGTATGCGTGTGTGTTTATGCAAGGAAATAATTAATAATGAAGATGTGAAAGGAAGAAATTGACTTACCTTTTCAAAATCATTTAAAAAATCTTTTCCAATGAAATCACTTGAAGCATTTCATAAGAAGGAATGAAGAGAGAGAGAGAGAGAGAGAGAGAGAGAGAGAGAGAGAGAGAGAGAGAGAGAGAGAGTTTAGTTAGCTTAATACATTAATAAGAGCCTTTATTATCATTATATCTGCTTATGAGGTCCTAGGTCAATTTAAAGTAAATAGTCTAATCCATGAAAACCCTTAGCTATACCTTTTAAGTAGACGTTAATCCCATATGTTCAATGTTTCACCTGTGATATTTTTATTCATTAACAGCTACTTGTGATAACAAAACTGATTTGGAAATGTTTGGGGTGTCTTTGAGAATGATGGGGTCATTTTTGGCACTTAAGCGATACGTTTTTCACATTCGGTTGAAAAACATGGGAGTTTCATATTTCTTATATTTATTTTTGTCTGATCTCTGCTCTCAACAGAAAAATGTAAGGATTCTGTCACAGAGGGAGGTTTTGTATGTTCACTTTGTCTTATAAAATGTATCCTTTATCACCATAATTTGTCCATATATATAATATTTTATTTGCAATGTTTTATAATAAAGTTTAAAATAAAAATTTAAATATTCTTCCTTAGCATTATATATCTATATATAATATATTTTACATGTGCATGTATGACATAATATAGATGAATATATATGATTTCAAGGGTGCAGGGCATGAGAGCCTGCCCACATGCCAGTGAATGGCCTTATGCCCATGCGCAAATAGACAGCACTAAGTGAACTCTAAAAACACAGAGCATGTGAAGGAGAAAAAAATGGTGGAGAAAGGGGGAGGGGTAGCATTGAAGGGATAGTATTGGAGGGTGGCTTAGATCATTGAAGCAGAATTATCATAGAAAGGAAGCAAATTTAGAAAAACACACTGAAAACAAATTTTCTTTAATTTTTCATGAGTTTATTTGTTTTATGGTGGGAATTCTGTGCTTCTCCCTAAACTCTGTTCCACAATTACTCTATGTACTTGACCATCCCATCTTCCCCCCACTGACTAACATTCACTTTTTCCTTTTCTTCCTTTTTATAATTTTTCTAACAATTAGATTACAAAGTATCTGAATATAAGTCTTATTTTGGTGAGGTTTTTGCTGGATACATTTAGTACTGGCTTACTGAATATGCTGAGTGTTTTATCCCTTTATTTCTACCCATCTTGCTTTTGCTACATTTTGTGGTCATGGCTCTTATCTCCTAACAGCAAAAACTTTCCTTGTCTCTAGTCTGGTTCTATCTCCTTAAATTCTGAAGGGTTTAAGTATTTATTTATTCATTTATTTATTATTTATCTATATTTGTTTTTTCCTAATAAGAACCAAGGAAATACGAACAGCGTGAAAATAATACAAGAGGCTAGAAAGATGGATCAGTTAGTTAAGAGGGCTTACTACTCCTGTAGTGGATCTGGATTTGATTCCTGGCACACACATGTCAACTCACAACTGTCTGGACCTCCAGTTACAGATACGATGACCTCTTCTGACTTCTACAGACAGTATACACATATGGTGTACTCACATGCCAGCAAACATATTTAAAAAACACAAGCACACTATCAGTAGCATTACTATTCAGATCATAAAGCATATCTGAAAGTAATTTTGAACCATAAGCGAGATAAAATTTTGTGTATCCCAAGTTGACCTCAAACAAAAGATCTTCCTGTTTCCAATTCCTCTAGAATCTCAGATCATATGTGTGTCCCCTACAACACCTGGATGTAGGTGTCATTTTTTAACTTCTTCGTTTTTGGGGTTCGCTGAGATTTTTCAACCTATATTTTTATAAGCATGCAGCAGTCATATTGAGGATGGCGCCAAAATGATGCAAAGCCTGGAGCTTGGTTCAACCACTGCTAGAGTGAAGTACTGCTTCCAAGGAGAAGGTGCCAGTATAGGAAACACAGAAAGCTAACAGGAAGTTCCTATGAAGAAACAACACCCCTTTTAATCTTCGTATCCAGCTTACCTGTATTGGTGGAGTTCAAGAGAGAGCCACTTGCAAAGTACTAAATAAGATGGCAGCATCCTAGTCCCACATCACAAAACACTGGAGAAGAAATGCAGGTTTGCTGGTGAAAGACACTGGCTTCGTAAAGAGCATACTGTACTGACCATGTAGCTGTTTGTAGCCTATATATGAGTGCTCAACTTTGATAGACTTTATGGATCCATATGACAATATTAAACTTAATGCACCTTGAGAAGATAAATACTATCACAAAAATCATAAAAAAATGGTTGTATTTGATGTTATTTGTCTACCAATATGAAATGCTTAAATTTAGTGGGCCATGCTTGGAAACTAAATTTAGTTTGAGTGAAATTGTAATAGGAATTTGACTTTGTTTTAATTACATATTCCTCAGATGTGTAGCCATGCAATGATAGAAGGAATCTGATTTTGACTGGGGTATCTACATGCAGATGAATAGCCATGCTGGTCTTGTGGTGTCATGCATTTGCTGGCAATGATACACATCATAAGGATATAGACCAAGGACCTAAGGTAAAGTACATACATCTTCACATGAAGGTTTGCCTATGCATGAACTTATGCCTGACAGAATTTCATGGGCTTCTCCATCCTGTAACATCACTAGTATGTGATTTCTAAATTACGGTTATTTATTTAAGGAATTTTCCTTCACACATTTGATCTCTTCTTTTCCAAATCCCCCAGTCTCATGCAATTCCTTAAAGTCCTAGAGGTAGTTGCACATGTATCAGAATGAGACATAGACATTACTTAGTAAAAGTATTGTTGAGTATGTCAGAGCTTGGCATTAGTCCTCTAGATCTGACCCTGTGCCACTTGTCCCGTTACTACATGATGAAAGTCCATCTCTGACTTCTCTTCTGCTCATAGAGGCTTGTTTTCTGGCTGAACCCAGATTTGAGATGTCCCCATTGCTTCATAGGGTCAATGAAATTTTTGTGGAACAAAGGGAAGGACATTCTGTTTCTGTTTTAGTTGAAATGGCCCATGTCTTCAATAGGTGTGAGCCACTGCCCTGATTTTCCTTCCTTTACACGTACTCAGAACCAATTTTCACAGCTTTCACATACACCAATGGCATATCTGGGACTTGGAAGAATATCCAATGTACAGGTGTTGGTTAATCTTTCAACTATGCTTAAGAATCACTTACCTCTACTGTTAAAATGTTTAAGAACTAATAAGAAAAAATAAGAAAAAGAAAAAGACATTTGAACATTTCATTGAAATTATAGCAAGTTAAGACATGATTTTCATGCTTTCTGTAGGTTGTACAGTATATGGGTATATACTGTCTTAATAATTTGCCACACAACTAAGCTGTGTTCTTTGATCTTATTTTCATCTATTTACTTATTTAGTGTGTGGTGGGGGGACATGAACATGCCAAAGCACCATGTAGAAGTCAAGAGGACAACTTTGTGATATTAGTTTTATCTTTCTACCATCTGGATTCCAGAGATCAAACTCAAGTCTTCAGGCTTAGAGGCAATCATTTTTATCTGCTGAACAACCTCTCCAGCCCAGAGCCATGGTCTTTTAGACTGTGGTGTTTAAGAACCACACTGTGAATGAAATCAACAGATTTTCTGGATGCATTAATACAATAGAAGATATGGCAAGTCATGGAAGAGTGAGGGAAATGGGAACCTGGGCATTGGTTCCCTCCGTGCTGTCTTTTAGGTACCACATTGGCTTGCCTCTATTGCACTGCTAGTAGCTGTGACTTCTCCTTACACAGTTGCCTTGTCTGTGCTCTAATAAGTACCCTTAGGAGTAAATAGCCATGGTACCCTACTCAGTACTCAATGTTATGAGGATACAGTTAGACCTTTGACCTCTTCATTTTCATTCAGCATTCAGAAATCACACACATGCTTAAAACCTTTCTGATGGTCACCCTAAAGTTAGAATCTTGTACACAGCAGAAATGATGTCTGCAGTGTATTGTCAACACCTTGGCCTCTCTCTCCTCACCTATCATTTGTTTTCAGTCTTTCATGATTCCATTCTGGCTTTAGAACATATATTATAGTAATTAACTTTCAATTCAATTCAACTTCTGTTTATTTTTTCCAATGATTTTTTTTTTATTTTTATTCCTATATTCCTTGGACATTATGAAGCTTAGGAGTCTAAAGGAAGTCTCTGATTGTCTTCAATTAACCACACACTCTTATTTTTAACAAATCATCTTATTTTCTTCATCTCCTAAGAACTGGTAGCTTGAGCCCATGTCCCTTCTTTATACTCTCTTCCTCCAGCTTTCTGAAATCCCAAATAAAGTAACAATTTTCTAATTATTTAGAAGAAATTGACTTGTCAATATTTGAATTGTTCATAAAGATCTATATATTCTTTCAAAAGGGGATGTAGGATATTCACCAAGGGAATAAACGTAAGAGTTAATAGTGTGAGGTTCCCCTGTGAAAATGAAAGCAGACTTACTTCTAAAGTACATATATACACCTTCCTATGACGTGTGTGTGTACATATCTCTTAGAGCTAACATCAAGTTCATTTTTAAGCAAACTTGTTTAGGTTTTGCAGCAGGCCTCTGCAATAATAAAATTGTCAAGCCATTTTTCTTTAATAATTACTGACACTAGCTATAAATCCCTAAACTGGTCAATAACCTATAACCCAGCACCTTTCAAAATGGAATGTGGTAAATTTATGTTCCCTCGGAGAACGGCTTGTATATAAAGTCCCAAACAGCAGTGCCTCACAACCAAGACCACCTTTCTTGAGCAATAACACAAACACAATAGCATGGGGCTCTCCCTTTCTGTCCTCCCTCCCCCATCTGTAATGTCTGAGACGGCTTTTTCTGGAAGGTCTGAATCACGCCCAACTTAACATATTGGGTGCTACCTTAGCACACACAGCACTAAACCACCCCACAGCTCATTAACCTTTAGACTATAAAATGAGGGAGGGGAAACCTTGCAAAAACATCAGTTTAACTTTCCATTTCAATAACAGGGTTTGGGGTTAACAAAGAAGAAAAGCAAAAAAACCTCAGGCTGTGTGGCCATTATTATTAGAAATCATTCATAATTATTTTAAGTCATAAAGTAAAACATAGAAAGAAAATTAGATTTGAGTTGTGTCCTTTATTCTGGATTCATAACGTTGTGTTTTTCAAAGGCAGAAAAATAATAAAGATGATAGCATGAAATTATTTTTATAATAAATACACTGAAGCTTACAAAGAACACAATTGAAATATATATATATATATATATATATATATATATATATATATATATATTCAATATCCTTCTAGCATTTTACAAGTGTCCATTAAGCAGTCAGTATACGTGGGGCTTAATCTAAGATTACTCCAAACACAGCAGGGGGTTAAAAAGAAGTGATAGAAGCTTGTAACTTTGGGCATCATCTAGTCCAGTCTCCATTGTGCAGGTGTTTTGGTGACCTTTCCTTTGAAACAAAGATTAGTTTCACAATGACCAAAATCTTAGAGTTGGTGATACCCATTCTCGATTATTTGACATACAATGTCTCTTAAAGAGAATTAAAGTTTTATACATTACAAATTATTGTGTTCACATTGCCCTAGAATTATGACAAGCATCTAAACTTTCCTCTTTTCTGTTGTCACTAAGAGTTTTCCCACTGTGCAGATGACAGACAGAATAAGCCCTCTGCAGAATAGATAAATAAAATGAACATACGTCTGCAAATAGAATGCTTTAAGTCTGGGACAATGGGCTTCCTAGAGGTTCCTCTTTACCTCACTTCTCAGGTACTTAGAAACATAAAACACTATTAGAAAGCCCTGGCTTGTCGCATTGACTTAGGTTATGTAAATACATAAATATATCAGCTGCATACATACACAAATACATACAGACATTCACAAAGGTATGAACATACACACATGTGTGTGCGTAGATGGATGGGAAGGTAAATAATGCCCTGTGCTAGTTGCTAAGGTTAAGAAGATAAATGCCGTAAGTAATTTTCAATTGATTTGGAGACAGGGTAGCAATGAGGAGGGATCTGATTTTTTTGTGCAACAGTTCAAAGCCTAAATGGTAGATACTTAAGGAAAGTCTTGCAAGGTAACATGTGCTTAATTGAATCTTCTTAGCAGAGTCAATTGATCTTTTTTCTCCCTTTGCGCTAATCCTGTGCCAGACTCAGAAATTTTGCCATCAATGCAGCTTGCAATAAAAAGTGTCTATACTTGTTTGATAAAGATGCTATGGATTCTAGTGTTGGGAAATAAAATATAGTGAGGAAGGCAGATAATTTCAATTACAGAAAATTATACATCCTTTTTAAGTGAGCAACTGAAGTGCCAGAAGAATACCGTGGAGACACAATTTTAGCAAAGCACAGAGAAGAGATAAAAATGGGAAACTTAGGTGGGTTCCAAATAAATAGTGCACTTTGCTGATGTGTGAGCACATGGCACGGAACCGAGGGATTTCCTGGATTCTTTTATTTTTTTTAAGTCAGATCCATATTGTTTTTTTCATTTTACATAACAATCACAAATCCCCCTTTCTTCTCTCCTCCTGCACCCCCCCCACCTCTCCTCACCTCCCCCAATCCCCCCATTCCCTCCTCTGACAAAGTAAGGCCTCCCATGGGGAGTCAGCAGAGCCTGGTACATTCAGTTGAGGCAGGTCCAAACCCCTCCCCTTGTATCAAGGCTGTGCAAAGTGTCCCACCATAGATAGCGGGCTCCAAAAAGTCAGCTCATGAACCAAGGATGGATCCTGATCCTACTGCCAGGGGCCGCTTAAGCAGATCAGTCTACAAAACTGTCTCGCTCATGCAGAGGGCCTAGTCCAGTCCCATGGTGGCTCCACAGCTGTTGGTCTAAAGTTCATGAGTTCAGACAACCAAACTAAACTAGTGGGATTTCCTGGATTCTTGAGCATCATTCAGACACAAAGGTGAAAGACTCAGGCTGAGGGTCTGAAGCCTCTTGGTCCAGCTCCACCCTGTGGAAGTACCCTAGGAACTCCACTACATGGTTAAGAGGGCAGTCAATTAAAGGAGGATATGGGAAGAGCTGGGACTTTAAAAAAAAAACTGTGGAGTATTCCTAGCTCCAATATCATCCCTTGCTCTCCTGTCCTGCCTCAGACAAAGCTTGCCAGATGTTATAATGGCAATAGTAATAATTATTGGCCATAAGACAACTGCAGAAATAATGAAAATGCCAGATCCTATTTTACTACTAATCCATACTACCATTGTTTAGCATTGTGTAACAAATATTAATATTTTACAGAAAAATTTAAACATATTTAATGAAGAAATGCAAAAATAAAACTGTTGATAGTGCTTCAAAACAATTAGAAACATCGGTGGTGCCTTTGGCCTCTGGGTATCTGGTCACCTAAAAGATGGTTGAAAACTTCAATAGCAAAAAAGAAAAGAAAAGAAAAAAACAGAAAAATAACATGTTTTGCACAAAACATTTCAGCCTTTCAACATATATTATTTTCATGATTGAGAAACAAAGAAAACTTCTTTTTAAAAATAACAGTGAAATAGATGAAATGTGAGAGTGTCAATTCTGGTATCAACAGATACGCATGATGTAATCTTTGAAACTTAGTAGGATTCTTATAAGAACATGCATTTTTTTTCTAAATCTTTTGTTGAAAATGAGGTAACATAGAATACCAGGTGTTTTTTTGGAAAAGTGTAAGTAATAAATATTTGTATATAACTGAAAAGCTAAATGTACATAAACATGATTCTTTTCCAAATCTTTATCAACAGCTAGCAAGCTTGTAGATTGACTTGAAACAAACATGTACCAAAAAGTGACAAAAATGAATTAATATAATGTAAATTAATGTAAAATGTTTGGAAAGTGTGAAAACTTGGAAAGAGAACAAATAAATTAGAAATAAATAATTATATATATTTATATATGTATATGAAATAAATTTGCTTTGTTATCTAAACTTGTCCGTGGCTGTAGTGACAATGTGACATTTTATGTTCATTAAAATGTGGAATTTTCAATAAAAATTTCAACAAGGCAAGACTTTACCTACACGTTTATGTGGTCAGTTCCTATATTATTTGATTCTTGTAAACTGGTATGTAGTCTTGGGAAAATAATTTGCCACTACAGGGGAGAAATAAACCTTTCTGATTTAGTGATGGTTGTAGGAATGTGTCATGAGGAAATAACCCTAAAATTAAAAGAAGATACAGTTGGATGTGGGGATGCAGGGTGGCTTGGGAAAGAGGGCTAGGGGGTGGGAGGAAGGAGGAGGGGGGATCTGTGGATAGTATGTGGAGTGTGTAGAAAATTTCTTAATAAAGAAAAATGAAAGAAAAAAAGATGATTTTGAGGGAGAAAGGGAAGTGGGAAATAATGTATAACATAAAAAATTGATAAAAATAATTTAATTTAATTGTAAAAAAATAAAAATAAAAAAATAAAAAGCCAAAAAAAGAAGATACAGTTAAAGGCACTGCCTAAAACATTACTTGTGAATAAAAGACAATCAAACTCATTTGCACATGTATGAAGATATAAAAGAAAGACAACAATTAAATGACAGTGCCATGATTTTACTTAATGGAACTTTATGTGAGTGATGACAATAATAATTGAAACCTTGGTGACATAGAAATGCACATATAATTTAAGTCAAAAGGTAGAATAAGTTGCCTACATACATTTACACACAAATTCTGAATGTGTGAATCTGTACGTTTTCTTGATGACATGCACAACAATGCACACACAGTGAAGCAACATTGTTCTGGATATAATCTTATATTCGTATGGGGTAAAGGTGTGCATAGTCCCAAAATATAGTAATTAGTTTTGGATTGATTATTCAATTTCTACTTCCTTCATCATATATATGGATGTGATTATTCATTTGTAGTTTTTAATAACTATTAAGAATCTGTTGAAATTCCTATTCTCACGCACCTTAGTTCTTTCTAGAGACTTTGGAGCTTCAGGATAAGAGGGATAGCCAGCTATTGGATTTTTTAATTCCATTATTTTGTAATTTGAAAGTAGCACTTAAAGACAGAAGCCATTTATTCATGCAGATACATGATCAGAAGAGGAGCATTGTGAAATAATCCCCCAAGACTTACATACATAGAAATGTCATTTCTTCCCCATAACTCATGCCACAGTGATCCACAATTGCAAATACTGCTGGGACAGGGGGTTGAGGGATCAAAGCCTTAACTGTCTGTGACTATGGAATAGAAAGAAATTGGACATTGAGGTTTGACCAAAAGCTTCTGAAGTCTGTCTTATCACACAGAGTGCTTTGCTCATTTGTGATGCATAGAGTAGTTTAACCCTTTAACCCCCTCCTCAGTCTGTGAAGAAGCTCCTTTTCAGATAAAGCTGGAAAGTAAAGTACTGTGCTGGAGAAACTTGATACTGGATGCCATCACTAAGCCTCAAAATGCTGACATACTTGGGTGGCTGGCATCTTCTTTCATGCATTTCTTACAGGAGGTATTTTCTGTTCTTTAAACACAGGTTGAGTTGAGAAAACACAATTCCAACATGAACTTATTTTGTACAGTGACATAACATAACATTCTAATTTTTGTTGACAAAAGGTCTATTTTAGTTCTATGTTTTCAAGATGATTCCATAGCTCACTTACTGGAACTGATTTCATATTTTGCCTTTTCTTTCATCTCCTACACCTCCTCAAGGAAGCTAGTGGGGGAGACATTTACCTGTATGCTGTCACATTTAATGTTTAGAATCAAACTAAAGAGTTTCAATTATACACTGAAATCAACAGTATTCCTGTGATTTTTAGAGAATAGAAACTGCAATACATTTGAGCTGATTATCTGTTTAAGATGCGACCATTTCTACCAACAAATTCTGTTTCCTCATAGAAATGTTTGATTCTAGTTTTAAGCAGGAAATATGTTTAAAAGACCCCAAAATCTTGACACAGTGGAAACCGAGGCATCTATCAAGAAGGACTAATGCTCTGTTAGAAGGACTCAGAAGCAAAACTGAAGGGTGGACTAGACATTGTTTAGGTATTTATTACTTGTATATATTGTATATAGTTATTGTACTTTTGTATATAGTTTTTCTTATGTTAGTTGTAAGCTTTTTTCTTTTTTCTTTTTATTAAAATAGAAAAGGGGAAATATGATGATATTTTATTTATATTAAAATGTTATTTGTATGTTAATAAATAAAGTTGCCTGGGGGTCAGAGCTATTAGCAAGCCATAGGAAAGCCAGGCAGTGGTGGCGTACGCTTGTAATCCCAGCACTTGGTAGGCAGAGCTAGGTAAGTCTCTGTGTGTTCAGGGATACATCCAGCATTGGATACACATGCCTTTAATCTCAATACCAACCATAGAAGACCTAGAGGTCTGTACAGACAGGCAGTGACGAGGTGGTCATGTGGTTGGGTTTACAACCAATGAGAAGGCAGAATAGAAAGTCTATATAAAGACTTTAACACAGGAAGTAGCTCTCTTTCAGAGAGGTAGGACCACCACAGGAGGAAGGGTAAGGTTTTTGCTCTTAGCTCTGACCTCTTGGCTTTCTTCTTTGCATTGGTTCTGTGTTTCTTATTTAATAAGATGGTTGGTTACATCTACAGAAGGGTCTTTCACTACCAGATGTTGGAGCACTATGAGTTTGGGTAAGAAAACGAGTATTTTAATAACAATAATTCTAGTATGTTAAACCTTTGAAATAATAATGATAATAAACCACATAAATCATATTTTGAGAAAAATGATACATTCTTAGTTTTTACATTTGTTGGTGTATTTATTGAGTTTGCACTTCTGCTATGGTGTGTTTGTGAAGGACAAAGGAAAACTTCATCCTTCAATTCTCTCTTCCCACCATATGAATTCTGAGGCTTTAAGTCAGCTCACCAGGCTTTAAAGCCTTTACCTCCTGAGCCAACACACAGGCCCATGAGGCATTCTTTTGGAAATCAGTAAGCAAAGTGTCAAATATTTATCTGACATTTATATATCAACTGTAATTATGATGGCTAAATAGTATATGAATTTTAACAGTGAATAAGTTCAGCTAGCTAAAAACAGACTATAGAAGATTCAATCAGTACTTGCAATACCTTAAAGAAACTTTCTGGTCTGTGTAAATGAAATTCTTTCAGGCACAATAACAGAACCAATGCTGATTTTCTTGGACCCAAGGAATCAAGCACAGGATTAAGGGATAAAACTATTGATGAGGAGTGCGAGAACCAGGTTTACAAAATAGCCCAGATTAAGCTATTTACATGTATGGAAGAGGCAGGAACATAAATAAAAAAAGTGAAAAATAATGTAACAGAGAACCATAAGACCACTGTACAAAATTATATACCTACTATATGTAAAACTTCTAATATACCTCATCACATAATCTCAATACTACCAAAGTCTTCCTAGGAAATACTCATTATTTTTATCATGCATTCAAAATCCAAAGGATGTAAGTATATATGGTTATTCATTAGAAATTACTAAGATTGGTGTTTAAATATAAAACAGAAATAATGACTGTACTTCACTACCTGTAGTGGCTTGTCTTGAAAGAGCACACTTGTTGAGAACCTGAGAGTTAGGTTAAGATTGATGTGTAATGGCACAGCCAGAACTTCAGAGAAAGGATTGCAGTTAGACAGGCTTTGAAGACTTACTAGAAAGGCAGGTTTAAAGTGAAGACCCAACCTTGAAATGTGTTAAAGGCCAATGTTGGGATTGAACTGGGTGCTCAGCTTACCTAAAATATGCTCCAGGAAAATTAACCAGAAGTTTATAGGTGCTATTCTCATTAAAGGAATGTGGATGTATTTTTTAATGTATAAGGACACAGCCTAGGTTTTCTCTTGAATCTTTATTAAAATAATTTTTGAGTAAAACTATTAATGTGAATGATTTTTAATGCAGATAGGTAACTTTTAACTTTTATTTTTTGTTCTGTTTTTTCTTTTTTCTTTTTTGTTTGTTTGTTTGTTTTTTCGAGACAGGGTTTCTCTGTGTAGTTTTGGTGCTTGTCCTGGATCTCACTCTGTAGACTAGGCTGGCCTCGAACTTATAGAGATCCGCCTGCCTCTGCCTCCTGAGTGCTGAGATTAAAGGCATGCGCCACTACCGCCCGGCACCTTTTAACTTCTAATAAACTTTGAAAATGGTCACATATAAAGCAATATTTAATGTTTATTCTAAATTAAAATTGCTATCCACATATAGAAACCTTTAAGGAATTTCTTATTTGATACCAGCCTACTTTTTTATTTAGAGAATGAGAAATGAAAACAAAGGTGAGGAATTGACTTAATAACATCAAAATATAAATTAGGAAGCCAATAAAAAGCGTTCCTGAGTCTCCTGGTTCTCACATCCAAAGTTCTGTAGATAGTGAAACATATTGTCTATAAGAACACTTTAAAATGTAAGAATGGAGTCTGTGTTGTAAATAGTGACGATACTTTCCATTATAACATCCGGAGTACTCCTTTGGTATTTGTTTCAAGGGGTGTTTTATTGTTATTTAATTTTACCTGTCATTATATTTATCTAATATGTAGAAAATTCATAAGGCAGCTGTTGAAAACATCAGAACTAACACTACTCCCAAAACTGCATTTTGGAACATGAACTTGAGGATGTGATATGTTATCCACATATCAGCAGACTAGTCATTTAGATAACTAATCCTATAGATATAGAAAAATCATAATAAATGGTACAGATTAAAAAATAATTCTTTACAGAAATAGTCAAAGAGATTTATTTTCACAACAATTTCTTATAAAGAAGACAAAAAAAAAAAACCACCTCAAAAGCTGGGCATAATGGCACATGTCTTTATTCATTGTAGTTGGGAGTCAGAAACAGGAAAATTAACCCAAATTCAAGGCCAGCTTATGAGTTTCAAATAAGCCAGGGCTACCTAAGATGACCCTACCTAAAACTGGAAAAAAAAATTAAAGGAACAAACAAATAAATGAGAATAGAAACAACAAACAAGATAACAGAAAATCTCGAACTTAGTTTGGAAAAACAACATGGACAGGGCTCTGTCCCAGTACTAGAATGTTTCCTATGTACACCTGGGTTCCATCCCCAGCACAGAAAAACAAACAGAGAAACAAACAAAGAAACAAAACAAAACAAACAGAGAAACAAAAAGGCCTAGGGTAACCAAGAGAGTTCAGCAAGCAGAAGCACTCACCCAGCAAGTCTGAGGACAACTCACCTGGGAAAGAGAGAACCCACTCTTCAAAGTTGTCTGTACTCCAACACACACCACATCAATTCTCCTCTCTCTCTCTCACACACACACACACAATAATAAAAATTTAAAATTCAATAAAAATCCCTTTAACTAAATGCCCAGTGTAATACTTTAGATGTTTTAATACAAACTATCATCATTATTTACTATACAGAGTCCATGTCCATTTTTTCCTAAAAGCAAAAGAAGAAACTTTATATTGTTTGCTTTTCTTTAAATATACTGCACATAGTTCTTTGAAAGGGTTAAATCATTTCCTCCTCTTCTGCGCTTTTCTTTTGGTGAGTGAGGTTCCGCACTAACCATAGCTCTGTCCAAAAGGAAATTAAAATGAAATACATCAGGCATGCTGGGACTTCACACTTCAGAGACTTACAAAGCAATGTGGCCTGGTTAAGTTGATTGTCACTTTAACTGCCCACAGCTACTCTTCAAGAAGGGGGCTTACGGTTTTACTGTTCTTAATGGGACCATATCCCCTTTCCAATGGCTTCATTTAGGTTGTACTGAAATTCCTATTAAAATAAGGGTCATTAATATTTCATTAAAAAATACCCATGATGTCAGAAGCAACTATTCCAGGCTTGCCAAGTTACAAAGAATACTCTCTATTCTCCTTCATGCTACTAACAACATACTGATAGTCAAATGTACACTTACATTTTAAACTGTCCTGAACAAACAAACAAACAAACAAAAAAAGACAGAGGAGTCTATCAAACAACTTGTACCCTCTAATGTCGTCTATGTTTTGAAGTCCTCATTTTTGCAGACAGCTCTTAATAATATGATCATAAAATTTAACCTCAAGGATATGAAATTATCAATGGATTGCCAAGCTGACAATTTAGACGATCACAGCCATTTAGATGATCATTGCAGCATTTAAAATGGGTATGGGGTGTCTCTGTAAGAGATAGTTTAGTAATTAAAGTTCTATAACCAAACCCTTTAGAATCATAGTTTATGTGTGAGTGGGTATATAAAATGCCAATCATAATTAAATTGCATGGCTTCACACTTAGTTGCTTGTAGTTATTCACAATTGTTTTTGCCTTTTTGATTTGGAAGAGATAACTCTAACATTTGCATTTATAGATGGTGACAGCTGAAACAGCCAGATGAAAATTTACTGACTGTCTCCCTCAGTGCATTTACTCAAAGCATTGTCTTTACCTAGTACCTGCTCTTGGCTGTTGGGTCTAACATCTTTCCTTCACATCCCATTCTACACCATCTCTGGCCCTAGGGCTTAAGTGGTTTACGTTCTAAGTTAATTTTCCTCTCTTCTCTTCTTCAGCTATGTTAGTTCTTACCCATCAGATTCCTCTATTGCTAGTAGTGTTAAAATAACTATATAATTACATGTGTGTGCTCCATATGTATTTAAGATTGAATACTTCCTACGTCAAGCTTAAAATTCAACATACTTTGGAGGCAACAGAAAATTTTCACTAGGAATGTATTCTGTTTAGTAATGAACAATGATTACTATCAAGGAGATAGGCAATATTTGAATACATGTGGAAGTTTTTGGGCATATAGACCACAAACAATTGAAAGTTTTAAAATCAGATCTCACCAAATGAAGTCCCATAGCTATCTTTCTACATGTTCTATGTCTCTTAATCACAGAAATGGTCAGATGCCTCATAGAGTCATTCAGAAATAGGTAGCATTCTCATTCAGACTCCTTTAGGCAAATGGAATGAATAATATACTCATGTAAGCAAAATGGTGCTATTGTGCGCTTGGAATCTGAAGGATGAAAACAAAACAAAGAGACTAGTCCATTTGCTTTCCTAGTTCAAGCAATGATTAAAAAAACAAATTACTCAAATGATATAAATATGATACAAGACATAAAAATGTAAAAATAGATTCATTTGCTAAAAAATAAAGAGAAATATAGTCTGATAGAAAGCTAAGACATTTTGTCATGTGATTTTCTCTATTTTTTTAAAAGTAAAAGTTAGATAAACCAGATTGCCATAATTTTTAAGACTTTTGAGCAAGTCCTGATAGATGATTTCTAAGCCAGTCAAACAGGCATCTGAGCCAAGGCTGCATCTTTTCATTTCTAAAATAGTAGCTCACTAATCCAAAAGACTTCCTAATATTGTGTTTGGCTTTGCTTTGTTTCTAATTGAATGAAAAGAGGAAACGAAATGTTCAGAATTTCTCAGAGATAGTATATCAGTAAATTCTCAATTTGATCTCCGGGCCAAAGGCATGGAGTAGATAAATTCAGAGTCAGTTGGGAAGCATTAAAACAAAACATGATTGGCTCTGACCTGAGATACTCAGACTAAACTCCCTGCCTTACTTCTGGCATTTAATTCATTTTTATTGTCTCTTATCCAGGCCTATAATGAATTGAACATCTGCTGTAGTGTACTCTGTATTGTCACTAAAGGAGGGTGTGGTGGGGACAACAGTCACAGTCCTTCATTTTCCAGCTCAGCAGTCTTAGTGAATCTGTTCATATAGGGGAAACAAGAGAAAGAACAAAGTAAGAAAAAGTGAAAGATAAAACATAGGAGATCTCTTTCAAACACGATTTGAGGGGCTGGAGAGATGCTCAGCAGTTAGGAGCCCATGCTTTTGGCAGAGGCTCTTCCTGAACTCCCTGGCAGCTCATTAACTATCTCTAACTCCAATTCCAAGGAACTTCACACTCTCTTCTGGCCTTCTTGGGCACCAGACAAACACTTAGTGCACATACACATAGGCAATAACTCTCTATATATATTAAAAATAAATAATCTGTTTTAGAAATTAAGACACCATTTGACTCAAAACACAAAATTACATCAAAAACACAGGAATCTTCAATTTTAGATTAGAATCTTGCCTTCACATGCATATATATTTTATATTTGATTTGCTTTCTTCAGATAGTAAATAGCATTATAGATTTATGCATGAATCAACATTTTCTGGAAGGGACAGATGACATTTTAAAACTAGCCAGTAAGTCGGTCACTATTACAATGTAACATGCTATAGCTCCTGTGTTATAGTGGGGGAATGTCATTACAGGCAGAATATAAAATAAATGAAGGACGGAAGGAAGGAAGGAAAGAAGGAAAGAAGGAAAAGAACCAATGCTGTGTTCATGTTCCAATAAAGCTTTATTTAAAAATCAACCCCATATAATTTGATATTCATAAAATATTTTTACAGTCTTGCTGTGGGTGATCATCTTTAAAATACATCCATTAGAAACTTAGGGTTTACAAGCTTTAGGGGTAAAGTAAGAGGGAAAAGTAACAGTTTACACATACTGACAGTTAGCCATGAATTTAATTTTCAGTTTTCAATTAAACCTTGAAGAAACCGAGTAATGTATACATGGTATAAAACTAACATGTGTTGGAGAGATTGCTCAGTGGTTAAGAGCACTGGTTACTCTTCCAGAGGACCCAGCATACACATGGCTGCTAACAACCATCTCTAATTCTAGTCCTATGGAATCTAATGACCTCTTCTGGCCTCTCCTGGCACCAGAAACACACATGGTAAGCAGATAGAGGTGCAGGAAAAAACAAACAAACAAAACCACCATACACATAAAAAAAAACCCTTAAAGTAAGGTCCTGATATGACATATCAAACTCTCAAATATGTACTTTTAGAAATTAACCCTGTTACTTTCTTCAAGTAATTGCCCCAAATTTAATATGCAAAGCACCTGTTATTAAGCATGTCTACCTTCCCCTCTCCACACTATGACTATTAGTGTGTCATTATTAGCTTCCATCCTCGGGAATAAAAAAGCTCCCCTGATGAGCGACAAGGTCTGCACTTGCCTTTGAATATAAGAATAAGCATTTAGAAGACTGATGGAACTATACCATGCTATCAAAATGACAGTTATAGCTTCTCCCCTAGGATCTATTTTCTCTCTAGCCACAGGTTCTTGGTTAGGTTTATAGTACAAGGCATGAGTTCCTTTCTCTTAAACAGGTTTTAATTTAATCGGACAGCTGTTGGTTACCCCTCAAGACATCAGTGGTATTATTGCACCAATGGGCATATATTGTCAAGTGAACCATTAATGGAAATTGCTGAGTAATGCCACTGATATCTTTCACTTTGTGGCAGCCTGCCAATGTCTTTGAAGCACTCTGAAGGCTAGCTGTCTGGGTGGAAGCTTTTAGTTTAGCACAAACTTGACCTTTTTGTGTCCTGTGACCAAAACACATGATTTCTTCAGCAATAGGGTCTCAGGTTCTGTCCATCAACTCATGACAATAGAAATAGTCTATGTTTCTTCATTAACATAACAAACCAAACATAAAGAACATAATTAATTTTCAAGAACTTCTCATCTATACATTCTTCAGATTTGAGTCTTTGACCCAAGAATTGTATCTTAATGTGTTTTCTCTTTTTATTTTTTATTTATTTATTTATTTTCGTTTTTCGAGACAGAGTTTCTCTGTGTAGCTTTGTGCCCTTTCTGGAACTCACTCTGTAGCCCAGGCTGGCCTCGAACTCACAGAGATCCGCCTGGCTCTGCCTCCCGAGTGCTGGGATTAAAGGCGTGCGCCACCACCACCCGGCAATGTTTTCTCTTTCTAAAAATATATTTTGCTTAATTTATTAGTGGGTTGTATGCATGTATGTATGCATGAGGTGTGTGTGTGTGTGTGTGTGTGTGTGTGTGTTGTTGTTGTTGTTGTTCCTCTTCTTACAATGTACACTCTGGGATCAAACAGTCCATCACTCTACTGTGGTAAGTGGCCCAGGAATAACACAGGTAACTCAGCATGAGTAATATGATGCATTCACAAAGTAGGAAGCCTCCTTTCTTTGGATCCACAACTTCTCATTCAGAAGGAGCTGCTCTTTATTTCCAACCTTTCGGCAATGCTCAGCCTTCAGAACAATGTTCTACTTCAACTACATATTTTCTCAATCTTTTCTTAAAAAAATGGAATCCCAGTGTCTATATTTCTCATCTTCTTACTGTAACTGCCCCATTTCTATGTCTTATGTTAACCAGTCTTACTTGGGGTTTTCTAGTAAGGCACCATACCTAATTTAAAGGGATACCAGAGAGTTGTATTTTCATAACCATCATCTTAGCCATACAGACCAAAAACCCTGCTGCTCTCCAAACAGGGACAATTCAGCTCTTCATGTTCACAGACAGTGCCTTATGGAGTCAGCTGTCTATAGATGTATCCCATCCTGCTTGCCTTCACTCCCTGTACGTATACCTCTGTCTATTATGTCTTCAAGGCCCTCTTCTTGAAATACCAATGACAAGCTCTGTGTGGTCCAGAAGAAAGCTCACTGACCTCCAAGTTGGTGTATAGAGGGTCATAGTTTTTATTAAAAATAATTTGTACTGTTTATTAACTGTAAGATTATTATTTTAATTTTTCTACCCTTTGTAACATCTTTATCAACTACATTTTAATATAACTTCAGATACCCTCTTCCCTATCTATGGTCAGAGAAACCTTCTGGGCCAATTGTTATGGAACATGGACACAGAATCATGACTAGCTTTTGCCAATAGAAGGGAAGAAAACAGCAAAGTGAAAGAGGCTCTACAGACTCTGGTGATTGAAGTGCCTACCCATGCCCCTCAGATCTACCCAGAAGGATGGAGATTCTCCTGCTTTAAGGAGAATGGAAATGCTGATGGAGTCAATTTGAAACTACCTTAATGACCCAGGTGATGCTTGCTAAGTCACCAGTGGAAAATGTGACATTGATAAGTTAACAAATTTTTTAAGTATTATGAATTTATGATACATACACTCAGTGAATTAATCAAAATTAAATTAATAACAAGCATAGAAATAAAATAAGAGGACTCAGTGGGAACACTAGGATTCTGTATTTGGAATTTATACTGCTGTCCTACAATAGTCATCTATCTGTTTAGTTCCTCCTAACAATATTCACATCTGTTCTCTTCCCAGGAATAACACTGGTGACTCAGCATGAGTAACATGATGCAGTAACAAAACAGGAAATTATACAGATTACAAGCATCCTTTCTTTGGATCCACAACTTCCTCTTATTCAGAAGGCAGTGTTCTTCTTATTTTCAACTTGTTGGCAGTGTGTATCCTTTAGACTTCCTTCAGCCCTTTTTCAGCGTATACCTCTGTTTCCTAAATCAAGGACTCTTGGTACTCCTCCACTAGTGTTCTCCTAGTCCCTTGGTCGACGGGAAACCATTCTGTTAGTTTAGTGAAAAGTCAGAGTTGAGAGGGTCAAAGAAGGATTCGTGGTCACAAATCCTGGGTGGATTCAATGGATTTTGAAGGAAAGATAACCATAGAATGCATAAAACAGAGTACACAGGGGTCTCTTACCAGCTTATGAAATAGAAAATCACTTTTAAGACCCCCAAAGGGAAATCAATGGCTTCCTTCCCTTTAGAGAGACTTTCCTGTCTTCAAGGGAACACCATAAATAACACTGCTATTATAAGAAAGGATCAGCCTCTTATTAAGACTCATAAATCAACAGTTATTTTATTTTAACAACCTAAGTCCCAAATGTAATTCTAAAGTGAAACTATATTTTAAATGGCATTGGGTATATTTAATTTATATATCTGTCTCCATGTAGTACTAAGATATCTGTTTATGTTTGAATAATTTCATTATTTGGGATAATAGACCAAACTTCTACTTAAAAAAGCCACAATCCAGGGTAAAATAAGAAGTTTTCTATTATTATCAGTTCAGTTGAATATTGTACTAGAGTGAAAAATAACAACAAAATAAGTATTGTGTGTTATCAAAATTTCACTGTGCCTTTTTATGAACAACATGGTCACATCTACTTTGATTAGTAATGCAAACTGGATATTATCACAATGCTTGGAACAAGGCTTGTGTCAATGGGAGTGTATAGAGCTATGTAAGTGAAGATGAAGGACTGATTGATCATCTAGAAGTCTGTGCTTCTGATGGTGACTGGCATGAATCAGGATGGCAGTATTCAGGGGAAATTGAAACTTTATGTTGAGTTCAAGGCCAGTTTGTCTACATAGTAAGTAGGAAGCTGTCATTAAATCTATAGTAAGACCTTGTTGCAAATGAATGCAATAATAAAAATTATGAATGCAGAGGAGAAGGCAAAAGAGAGATTAAAGATGAAAATACTGAGTTAATATCTAGGTAGTCCCTAACTTAAGATGAACTTATGTGTCGTTGCTATTTTTAGTATTTTATTTATTTTGGTTTTATGGGTACGGTTGTATTTCCTGCACATATGTCTGTGTGCCATGAGTATGCAGTGCCCACAGAAACTAGAAGAGGATGCTTGATTTCCTGAAATTGGAGGTAAGGATGGTTGTGAGCAGCCATGAAGGTGTTGGTGAGAGAGCCCTGGTCCTCTGTAAGAGCAGTCAGTGCTCTTAACCATTTCTCCAGCTCTGAACTTACACACACACACACACACACACACACACACACACACACCACACTAAACAATGATACTAAAGTTGTACTGTACTTAAAATTTTGATTTTTTGGAGGGTGACTTTTCAGGCAGGTAATATAATATTGTGTGATGCTCTCTTGAAATACTGAGCAGAAGCAACAGGCAGGAGTTCTTTCTGTAGGTGATCATGATGATAACTATTGCATATTCCATAAGGGATTATATTTCTGAGCTATGATACTAGTGGAATAAATTTACTTGTCTTAGTTACTGTTCTGTTGCTGTGAAGAGACACCATGACCAAAGCAACTTATAAAAGAAAACATTTATTTGGGACTTGCTTACAATCCCAAAGGGTTAGTCCATGATCATCATGGCAAGAATCATGGCAGAAGGCAAGTAGACATCATACTGGAACAGTAGCTGAGAACTTACATATGATTCACAAGCAGGAGGCAGAGAGAGAAAGAGAGAGAGAGAGAGAGAGAGAGAGAGAGAGAGAGAGAGAGAGAGAGAGAGAGAGAGAAGAGAGGAGAGAGATTGGGCCTGAAATGGTGTGGGGGCTTTTGAAATCTCAAAGACCACTGCTAGTAGCACACCTTCTTCAACAGGGCCACACCTCCTAATCATTCCTAAAACAGTTCCAACAACTAGAGACCAAACATTCAAATATATGAGCCTATGGAGGCCAATTTCATCGAAATTATGGCAGTACTAAAGATAGTTTCTGCTTATGGTAGATTTATCTGGCTACATCATATTTATTAGATAAAGTATCAGAAGTCATTAGGAATTTCCCTGAGCTTACACACACAACAAAACTAGAACTTGACTTGTTATCAACTTGTGTAAGTTTTCCTGGAGGAGATGTGAAAAAAAATGTCTGTCTCTCCAATGGGTTATTGGTGAAAAATCAAAACAAACAAACAAGCAAGCAAACAACAAATTTTCCTTCCAGCTCTGCTTAGTGAACCACTGAGCTTACTGACATTACAGGAGCATGAGTAAGAAATCACTTACTGTAGGTGTAGGTTTCTTTCCCAATCCTGCTGCCAGTCCCAAAGAACCAACACGGAGGCTCAGTATTATTTATAAATGCTCAACCAATAGCTCAGGCTTGTTATTAGCTAACTCTTATATTTAAATTAACCCATATTTCTCATCTATGCCTCTCATCTCCTCTATGGCTCAAGGCTTATTATCTTGTTTTCTAGACATTCTACTTCCTTATTATCTTACTCTCATCTATGGCTCATAACTTATTATCTCATTTTCTAGACATCCTGATGCCTCGGCGGCTGCCTGGTGCCTCCTCTGACTGGGCCTTTTTTCATCTCAGTATCCTCAGTATCTGACTGTCCTGCCTATACTTCCTGCCTTGCTACCAGCCTGTCAGCTTTTTATTAATCAATAAGAGTAATACATATTCACAGTGTACAGAAGGATTATTCCACAGCAACTTATAGAGGTGTTGTTGACCCCCAAACATCTGTATCTCCACAAACTCTCCCCTACTATGGGTGACAATCTCCTGAAAGCTACAGCCTTGGAGTCCCACCTTCAGTTAACCTTCTACATCTTGTATATTTCAGTATCACCCCCTCTCCAAGGCTATGTAAAGTTGAGGGACAGTAGGTAATGGTTAGAAACAAGGTAAAGATCCTCCCTTAGGGAATGCTAAAATATCATTATCGTTATCATAGATGTAGCTTTCACAGAATTCTTGTGCTTATTTATTTCTATGACTCTGGAACATGATCTATTCTGTAGGTCATCATTAATCTCATCTCTACCATTGAGGCTGCCATACCTATACTCCATCATGCTTGAAATTTCATATAGTCTTACAAGATAAGTTCACCAGAGACTACCAAACAGACACTCTTAAAACAAAAAAAAAACAAAAAAAAAACAAAACAAAAAAAACAAAAAAAAAAAAAAAAAAAAGGCTTTATTTCTGGCTGGCAGCTGCATGGGGAACTTAGCCAAATCATGCAGCCTAAACTTTATAGCCCTTTGATTTTTATGCACAAAACCACATCCTTGTTGTCATACTTCAGTTAGTAAGAAGCAGAATTATAGAAGCCAAAAAGCAAGGTTAGTATATTTAGGGACTTTCCTGGAACTATGGACTAGGTCTTTGATGGATTAGGTGTCCCTGCTTTGGCAGGTGTTGGGGTCTACATGCAAAGCTTTAAGATCAGAATGGTGCCTCTAACTTAGTAACATGATAAGATATGGGGGCTTGTAAAAATAGTTGAAACAAAATGGAATTTTCTGCAAAAGATCAGAGTTTTATAAAGGGATCATAGAGTAAAATCAGAAGTGATGAATCTCCATTCTGCAAACTACAGATCATCAATGTTCGGTACTATGGGAGCCAATGTCTCTCATTCCTCCTCTTTCTGTCTCCTATAAGTCAGAATACATGTGTTTCTCTGGATAAATGAGTCTCTGGTCTCACCCAATACCCTTCTCTTTGTTCAACCTTCCTCATTTGGGAAAAAAAGCCCTACTGATTAGTTTCATTCCAAAATAATAACAAATAAAGTATCTAATTTGCCAACCTTAGTGGCTCAAGGCAACATAATCTGTGCTTGTTGAAGGACCTTGGTACTTATGAGGGAAGAGGAAGGTATGCAGAAGATGGAATTTTAATAATAAATTCTACAAATGTCTACCATATTGTGACTTGACATTGACTTTTGTGTTTCCACATTTTTGTGGGCACTTTTACTTTCTAGAAATTGATATAAACTATGCAATACTAATAAGAAAAAAATCAGATTAAATCTACTTTAACTTTACTTAAGATTTTAGTCTATTTTCCATAAAAAGTCATCAATTCACCTATAATTTAAAAAACCCAATGTATTTATTATCATAATACCACTTTCTTTATGTAAATAAAAGCAATTTAAGGTGAAACTTTATATTTAACCAGATCCTGTAATAGATTTTCTTTTTTTATTTCATTGCAGGTTCTTATTTATTCTTTTAAAAGTATTTTATTAGTTCTTTGAGAACTTTATAAACTACATTTTGATCATATTAATCCTTCCTCCCCCAACTCTTCCAGATCCAACTCCCCCTTCTTCCCACCCAACTTTATCCATTTTATTTTCCTCATCAAGGTCAATTTGTGCTAAGTATTTGAGCATTTGTGATTACAGCAGCATGGTCAATTTTCAGGTGTACACTTATAAAGAAAACTGACTTTTCCTCCCCCATCAGCTAAGAGTTGCCAGTAGCTCCTGCAGATGGATCGATTTTTGTGCCCAGCTCTCCTAGCCATGATGCAATTCAGTCTGGTTTGCATTATACAAGTTCCACGCAGGTTGTCACAAACCACTCTGAAGTCATATCCACAGTTTCCCTGCTCCGTTCAGAAAAGAAGGTCTTCTTGTGGCCATCTACCACCTTTGCAGCTTGCTTGCTTTCCACTCCCTCTTCCACAACGATCTGAAGAGGGTGTGGAGTATTTGTGTTCCACTCTGTGGTCTCTTATTCTCTGGCCTTGAGTCAGTTGTGGATTTCTATATTGGTCATCTTCTGCTGTATAGAATAGCTTCTCTAATGAGGGCTGAGAGATGCCTTAATCTATGCATATAACGATAAGTCATTTTAAGTTGGTTTAGTGTTAAATCTATTTAGCAAAATAATAACAGTAGGTTCTTTCTAGGATCCATGATCTGTCCAGCCATAGGGTTTTGGGATGATAATGGTACTAGGTGTGAGTTTTGTCTTGTAGAGTAGGACTTGTGTTCAAACAGAAAGTGGTTAGACTTGATCAATATTAACCTTGAAATATCATTTACAGGTATAAGGACAGTGTTTCATTTAGAAATATTCAAAAATCCACTTCAACACAGTTAAACTTCTTCTTGCCCTCCATATTATTCTAGAAAATGACAAAAGTATCCACGCCTTGGGCATTGAAAACACCACTTCAGTGAATCATTTTGGTGTATAAATGTATATTCATATAATTTAGAAGAATCTAAGTACCATTGTTAAGTACATTTTTGAGAAAAAAAATCATAGACATCTTTAGACATATTTATACAGGATAATGACAGCCTGATCATTGCAATCAAATATCTAACTACCAACCTAATTGGTGATGACTGAAATAATGGTGACATAGCCTGCACACTTACTGCTGTAAGACTTTGGCCATATTTCATGTTAGGAACACTGTTCAAGACTGTAAAATTACAGCCATGTTAATCAACTCTTCTAGAAAGAAAGACTATATTTTATGCCAGGCATTTAAGAGCTTCTGTATGTAAAGCATTAGGGAAGGGCATATCCATTCATAACTATTATTACATGGATCCTAGAAGGAAATATGCAATGTGCCAAGCCTACCAATAAAGTTTTATTGACATCCTGTTAAATCCATGCTTTATGACAAAGTCAGCTAGTAGGAAGACTGAGTCTTCAAGGCTAAATTAATTCTCAAAAATTCCCCATTTTCTCTTTTTAAAAGAGTAAATCAGTGATCCACAATTACATATGAGCATGCACATAAATATATGTATACGTACATATAAGTATGCTATATTTGTATGCAGACATATACACATAAGTATGTACTCTTCAGCCATATATAACGTCAAATGTATTCCATTCATGAAATGTGTTAGTATCTATCTCTTTTTCCTGTTACTTGTTTCTGATTGAAATGATGGCAGAGAGCATCATAAGCACAGCATCCACCACCCCTATTACTTAATTTATGTTATCTAGAACTTTATATAAGCTTCTAGGATAATTTGTATTGTTTCTGCTTCAGTTTACTTAGGATATCAGCATCAATGAAGTCAACCATTAACTTATTATTTTAAAAGATAAGAAGGAGGGAGTGGGAAGGAGGGAACATGGGAGGGACTGAAGGAAGGAAAGAGAAGGGGAAATAACATAACTGTATTTTATTTAAAATAAAAGATGAGAACCATGTATCATGACTACAGTTTTATATATCTTGGGGTTTAAGTAATATTGCTACTGACAAATGAATTCCACTGAGTACAATGCATTAATTCATAAATGTCATCTGGAAAACAGCATTCTAGGGCATTTATGTATATAAGGAGAGTGGGTAAGAAGACTTAGGAAATTTGACTTTGAAACTTAAAAGTGAAATCTTTATGCATTGATTTAAAGATACAACAAATGAACTGCAGCCATGGGCAGCATAGGACTGTCCACATTTTGCACATGGGTTCACTGTCAGAGAAAGAAAATGCAGATGAGAAATACAAAACTTGAAAACCATTACTGGCTCTGAGGACAATGAAATGACTAATGCTCGTCTTCACAATGTACGCTCACACCAGTCTTTGAGGTGCTCAACCGTAAGGATGGCAGAGTGGCTTGAATGAGAACTGACCCCCACAGGCTCCGGTATTTGAACATTAGATTCCTAGTTGGTGTTACTGTCTGAGGAAGTTCTGCTTCTTTTGGGAGGTCCAGCCTTTCCAGAGAAAGTATGTCACTGGGGCCAGGATTTGAGGGTTGAAGTCCTCCAGCCTCTTCCAGTTCAAGCTCTCTGCTTTGTGCTTATGAGTGAAGATAAGAGTTCTCAGCTTCCTGACCCACTGCGGTGCCTGTCACTTTCTGCTGCTGCACTTCCCTACCAGGATAAACTCTTCCACCCCTGGAACTGTAAGACAAAATCAACTCTTCCTTTTATAAGCTGCCTGGACTACAGTATTTGAATACAGGAACAGAAAGGTAACTAATACAGAATACAAAGTGCGTATTTGGTTACTGAAAGAGAAATACACCAGAAGGCAGTACACCACCTGGCACAGACTGGTGCCCAAGCTGCTTACTCTGGAGATTCCACTGACCAAGAAAAGGGAATTTTCTTCTCACCCTCTCACAGTGCTAATGCCTGAGCTCCGTTATGAAGCGTCTAAGTCATAGGAAATTTAGTGATGTTGACCAGACATTGTTGATTCCATTAGGACTTCCGGGACACAAACTACAAATCTCAGCAAGATCAGGAACAATGACATCACCTTGTGGGTATAATTGTACTAACAGTATTCCTTTAGATTCCCCAACTGCTAAAAAGCCAGTCTGTCACCCCTATGGGGTTATGTAATTGATATTTCTTGACGCAGACCAAATATTTAAATCTCTTATATGTTATCTTCAATTTAGTTCTGAAGCTAGGTACACACGTACTTGGCTCAGAGTGCTGAGACGCCAAGTAATGGCAATGTCTAAATGAAGTTATTCAATAGGTTTGGTAATGGCTCCAGAATTTTTTCCTATACCCAAAGGAAACAAACTTCTCTAAAAATGGAATTCCAAGAAAAAGCCTAGGATTTCCCCAATATAAGTATGCAAATTTAACTCATTAATGGCACTAACTAGGCCATATGGATTTGTATAAAGAAAGAGTTTCCATAGCTAAATAATTTACTCCTAAGCCCTCATCAGCCATCACACAAATATGTAAACAGGTAGAAGGGGAAACAGGAGAAAGTGTGAAATATGGACTTAATAAAAGTCCATCTTTTTTTTTCTTTCCAAAACCCAAAGGAAAATTACTTTATTATTTACTTATTTATTCCCACTTTACTTTTTTCCATCTCATATTTGAAGCTGCTAAAGGTGAGGATTAAGATAATGAAAGCCATCTCTTATCCTGATTATGTTGCTGGCTATAATAAATCATGTTTGTTCATAATAGGTGTGTTTTTAGTTTACCCCCAAAATAATAGCCATCAGTCTGGTGATATTTAATTCATTACAAGAAAGAATGTCAGAAAAATGAATAATATCAATAACTATAGAGCTATGCAATGTGTGGAGGTGGAGGCAAAATTGAAGGGTTATAATGAAGGTATGTTAAAAAAAATCAGCCCCTAGGGCAACGTTTGTAAAACGTTGCCTTTTGTATATCTACACTAATGGCTTCAGTCTCATAGAGTCTGGAAAATCTTCACCCATATCTCATGTGGCCACAAACTAAGGCCAAGGCTACATGGCAAAGGCAGGAAGAATGTTCACAAGAACAATAGTAAAAACATAAGTATTAAAATATTTATTAGAAAATATACCCACAGTTTCAACCAGTTACCTTCAAGAATAAACTAGCATTCATTAAGATTGACACATTTAACACCTAAACTAACTTTATTAGTTCACTGTGGTGTTAACATAAACAGTGTGGGTGAGGTAGGGAGGAGGGGTGTTTGAGCTTAGTTTTGTTTCTAAGCACCGAGGAAATATATTACTTACCTAATTAGCATAGGCACACACTTATTTCAAGCAATATGCTGCAGGGGGTGGGGTGGGGTGTCTTAAGCCAAATCAGAAAAAAAAAATCATTCAACTTAGAGAACATCACTTAAAGAGTTTAAAGGTATCATTGGATAAGAAGTTATAAGTTGATATATTATACAGATACGGTATGTGAATATTTTCTTTTATTCACTAATTTTATATATTTAATATAATTGTGTGTGCATGTGACCACATGTGCCAGAGAACACATGCAGAATCAAAGGATAACTGTGGGAGTTTTTTCCATTCTTCAAACTTTCTGTGTGTTCTGGAGATCAAACCCAGGTAGTCAGGCTTGTGGAAAAAGCCCTTTATCCATTGAGCCGTCTACATGAATTCTCTATTTTGTTCTCTAAATGAAGACTACAAAATCACAATACTTGTTAATATTCTGTAACATAAACTCTATGAATGGATACGTACATGTTATATTTTCAGATTGTAGGATGATAATTTCTTAAAACTGTTTTAAATTCTTATACTTTCTTTAATGATTGGTACATGAATGTTGGTTAATACAATACATGTCAAATTTAACTTGCTTAACATAGTTGTTTTTAATCCATTTTCACACATCAATGTCATTCTTTGTGTTTATATTAGAGGCAACATCATATCTTTCATGGCATAAAGACATTTTATACAAATCTGAGGGTAATTGCTAAAGAACTTATCCAATTATATTCTAAATTGGGAGAGCGAGGAAATACATGGGAGAATCAAAATTATCAGAAAACTCACAGCAATGTGATTCTTACAGGGTAATTTACAACAGTTAAAGAATATCATTTCCTTATGTTAGATTGAAGATAGCTCTAGCACTCTATATGTTTCTAGCATATGACTGTTGGACCATTAACTTTAGAAAAAAACAAATCACATGAGTCCCTTATTATAGCTTAAATAGGAAATGTCCAAAGTCTTGCATTGAATGCTTGTTCCCCTGCTGGTGATAATAATGGGGATACTGTCAGAACCTGACTAGACCAGTGGTACATGGCAAAGAGAGCCAATGGGGTGGCCCCTCAAGATTGTCCTGGCTACTGGTTCCCATTGCACTCTCTTTCTCCTTCCCATGAAGTGAACATCCTCCCCTCCGTGCTGCCAGTTCCGTGATTTGAGCACACTAATTACTTTCTCAACATAATGAAATCATGACCCAAAATACACCTCTCCTCCTTTAGGTGGCATATCACCAAGGTTGTTTGGATGCCAATGCAGCCCACGATACTTTTGCAAACACGACTACCAAAGGACCATGAGAATCCACAGTGTGATGTCATTAATGTAATAAATCAAGCAGTTTACTTATAAGAAAAATATAACCCAGTAGCAATAGCTTTTGCTTGTGCCATGGATACCCTGATGAACAATGACGAAAGAGCCATTGGTAATTAATTGAACTTTCACACAAATTACAAACTCAGAGATAATTTTTTGGCAGCATAATAAAGAAATGTTTAACTTCTTTATAATGTGATAGCAACAGATGTGATGGGAAGTTATTCTAATATGCAACTTGGTGTTTAGCATATGGGGAACTGTTTATGGAAGTTTCTAGAACTGTATTTTTCTTCACCAATATAGAACACTAAAACCAATATTTGATTTCTGCTTCTGCCAAGAATATAGAAAAGTTAGAAAGGGTTTCAAACCCATGTTGATGACGACAGAAATGAAGTAATTCAGGAATAAGAATGTAAGCCATGTATTTTCTTGAGGATAATGAAATTATGTACACAGGTGAAATGGACATCCATGAAATCCCAGGAAGCAGAAGTCCCTCCAAGGAAAAGGAGGCAACTGAACTAACACCCGGTGGCTGAGTACAGACAGAGCATCAGCCACTTCAGACCTTAGCAAGAAAGTTAAGGGCAAGTAGTTCTTACCTTAAAGGCTTAGGGAGCAGTGGCTCAGATTCCAAATTATTTTAGATTTTGAGATAGCAGTGTTATTGAATCTACTTTTAAAAGGCAACTACTAGTTTTAAATATTTTACATTGGATTAGATTTTGGTATATTGTATACAAATTATGTATATTGCTACAAATTTGAGACTGATTTATATAGATATGGTAAGATTAAAAAGTAGATTATTGATTCTACTTTTAAAAGGCAACTACTAGTTTTTTTATGTTTGTTGATTTTTTTTGTTTTACCATGGTATATATTTTTTAAATTTTATAATTTGATTTAATTTTAACATATCAGCCATGGATTCCCCTGTCCTCCCTCCTCCCGCCCTTCCCCTGCCCTCCCTGCAGCCCACCCTCCATTCCCATCTCCTCCAGGGCAAGGACTCCCCTGGGGACTCAGCTCAACCTGGTAGATTCGGTCCAGGCAGGTCCAGTCCCTTCCTTCCAGGCTGAGCAAAGTGTCCCTGCATAGGCCCCAGGTTCCAAACAGCCAGCTCATGCACTAAGGACATTTTACGTTGGATTGGATTTTTGTATATCGCATACAAATTTTGTATATTGATACAAATTTGAAATTGATTTTGTTAGAAAATACTGTACATATATTTCTAATCTTGTTCAAGGTATTGTACCTATACACTTCATTTAACAATGTAGGGCAGTTTTCTAATCCTTGAAAGTTATTACCAACTATTTAGGATATAAAGAAATGTAAGTTAGTAGTTAGTCATTACAATCAAACTTGTAGTCATATTAGTTATGCTTTCAAGGTCAAGTAGAGATATATGTTAAATAAACAGGTCATTTTCAAACACTGCAGAGATCTATAGAATATGGCATTTGAGATGTTTTAATAATAGACTTTTTCTTCTTTTTTGACTATGAGACATATCTGCTCCTAGCAGCACCTATCCATTTCAGAGATGATGGTCATTGAAAAAACTCCATATGGAGTTTACTTTCACTGTGACAAGACTTAGCCACTAGGCAAGAAAGTGCTCTCACATTGACTGCTGACAGTATGCTATCCAAAATGGACAAGCAGAACACAAAAGAAAGGACTGCTAATCCTTGCCAAGACAAGGTAGGAAAGCTCTTAAGGAAATTCTGCTTCACAGATGATTCTGTTAGATATCCTAAGCCAGTAGGCCAAAGAATGGATGGCCCAACATTGCAGAGAAATGTCAGGTGACTATCCAGGCAGCTAGCTGTTTCTGTCATAACTCACATTTTTTGGAAGTCTCTTGTTTGTACTTCTTCCTTGCTCAGTTAATACTATTTCCTTCTCAGGTCTCTGAGGGAGTTGAAGATTAGATAGTTATAGTTTTCCTTGTTAAGAAATTCAGAAAAGAAACTCACTAAGAGGTGTAAAGTATATAAATTTGAAAGACATCAAAAGATGGTTTTCAGTTGGTAATACAAGTTAGGATAGAAAGTGAATTAGGTACATTTTGGACTCACCAAAATAAGATAGACAATGGAATATTTTCACTGAATTTGTCAAATGCAAATGGACTAGACATTGTTGTTGTATTTATTGCCTGTATATATTGTATATAGTTATTGTATATAGTTTTTCTTGTATTAGTTATGACTTTTTTATTTTAGACAAAAATGGGGAAATGTGGTGATATTATATTTGCGCATCCCAATAAAACTTATCTGAAGAACAGAGGAAAAAGCCAGGCACTATATTAAACATAGAAGTCAGGCAAAGGTAGCACATGCCTTAATCCTAGCATTTGGGAGGCAGAGATCCATCTGGATCTCTGTGAGTTCAAGGCCACATGGGAACAGATCCAGGCATGGTGGTACATGTCTTTAATCCTGTCACTAACCATGGAGGTCTAGAGGTCTGTACAGACAGAGAGGAAGTGATAGCGCTGGGCAGAAAGAGGAACTGATGTAGCTGCGTGGAGAGAGGAAGTAAGAGGGCAGGGACAGAAAGGCATATAGGTGTGGGTATACAGGAAGTAGTCTTCTCTCTTTGGCTGAGGATTTCTAGTGGTAAGAGTGTGGCTAGCTTCTTTCTGCTTCCCTGATCTCTCAGTTTGTACCTCAATATCTGGCTCTGGGTCTTTTTATTAATAAGACCATTTAGTAACTTGTCATACAGGGTATTTTAGAGATGAAATTCAAGTTTGAACACAGAATTCATGTAGGTTTCATTTATAATTTTTACATATAATAAAAATATATAGATATATGAAATTCTCAAAGAACGAATGAAAATATTATATTACTTAAAAACACCCAAACACAAATATATCATGAAGTCTGGAGAGGTGGCTCAGTATTTCATATAATATTTCAATATATATATTTCATATTCTTATCTTGAGGCTGTCTTGCAAGCCTCTCTCTGTCTGCCTAACAACATCTCTTCCTCCATGTGAGAATCTGTGGCAACTGTCAGCAGTTCTACAAATGAGAAAGAACATGAATCACAAAGGAGTTGAGATACTGTGGAACAATTATTGTTAATACAAAATGTCAGATTCTAAACCTCATGAAAAAGCACTGAATTAATGTCTATGCATCATGAAAATGGCCAGGCACTAGCACAGATTAGGATAGGTTCTTCCCTCTTTCCCTGACACATTATTCCCATATGCCCAGACCCACAAGATATTACAGATCTCCAAAATAAACACATGACTGGGCCGTGATGTCTCACTGCATAAAGGCACTTGGTGTGTAAGCCTCCACGAGCTGAACCCACATAAAAGTGGAAACAGAAAACTGACTCCACAAGGCTGCCTGATGACCTTGACATGTGTACTGATGCACAGCATGTATGCATATCCACACACACACATATCATATGCAATGATAATAAACATAATTTAATAATCACAAATAAGCCGTTTCTTCAAACTGTGCTTCTTGAAGAACTTGTGATTAAAAACATGACAGTTTCCTTTAGAAACTAGTTTATATTGATTGTTACTGTTACAAATGATGATTGTGAGAGACAATGATCCTCATTTCGTTATAAGTGGAAACTCATTTCATAGTAATAGCTCTAGAGACTGAGTGGAGAAAGCCTAGACTGGCTAGCTGATTGAGTGTAGAGGACAGTCTGTAAAGCCCAGACACACAATGTTTCCTCCCCATTTTGAATAATCAGGAAGGTATGATCTTGTGTGTTATTAGATCTTATCTTTCCCTTTGTAGCTTACATTTGTCTGTTTGCAACATCAAACCATGGTGAGTGTGTTCATCCCTACATCTCACACCCAGCTTCTTTGAAAGCACATGAGACACAGGCAAGCTCCACAGAGAGTCATTTTGTTCTCTTAACTTCTAGTTTGTTGAGGGGTTGACTAGTTTAGCAGAGTTTGATATGTGGAGATAGTTAAACTAGCAGGCATTAGCAGGAATCTACTGTTTTCTTATTTGTAATTGAGTCTAAAAGCCTACTCTAGGCACCTTTGAAAATGAACTCTCAGAAGTTATTTCAAGTAAAATAAACCATTATGCACATATACACATGTATATCACATATGTCTGTCTTTGTCATATAAATATGTATGACTATTAGGCAGATTTCACAGATCTTTACATTAGGTAATAAATTTTTATGCATCTTAGATTTTGACAAATATCATAACATTACCTTTTAAATATTGTAACATTTGTGTTCTTACCAAACTTTAGGGACCAGCTTACCATCTGTTGCTATACCCTGTCTTTTATATGTCACAACAGAATGCTTAGTAGCAAAGGCTAAATCCAATGTGCTGTGTCCTATCTTGAAAATATGTTCATGAGCTGCAAATTTGTTAAGAAATAAGTGCCATTGGGAGGCTGAGGCAGGATGTCATAATTCAAGGGCTGCCTGGGCTACTGAACTACAAACCGTTCCAGGCAACTGAGTGAGAAATCATCTCAAAACAAAAAGTGAATAAGCTCTGGACACATAGCTGAGCGGTGCAGCACTGGCCAAGCATGTGCCTGGTCCTGGGTTCCACCCTTAGCTCCACAACACAGGAGTAGACATTATTTCTATGGGCCAAACAGAAGAGGTGAGGTCGTGATGGTCAAAGCTCGGCGGTTTTGTTTCGTTCAAACTGACTTTGAACAAAAAGCAATCCTTCTGTCTACATCTCCTGAGTGCTGGGATTACAGGCACATATCACCATGCCTAGCAAGGTCTAAATATGCCAGCATTTAAGAATCTAATCTAAATGGACCTTGACAATCCACAGAAGTTCACTATGTAGGCAATTAACCAAAATTTTTCACAGACGATTTTTACCCTCCAATACTCATTTAATTGAAATACTCATGAAATAATTATGAATGTAAAAATAGTCTATGGGAACAAAATAATTTTTAATTTATCTACTTCATTAAGAAACAGTCTCATAGTTAATCATCTAGATTTTTCAGAAGAATTTTATTTATGGGCATATAGTAATTCAGTAGTAATATTTTCACAATAAACTTGATGGGTGGGTAATTCTCTAAGTAAAATAATGGCCATAAATATTAAAATTCATAAAGGCTCAATTGCCCCAAACTTTTCTGTTGCAGAAAAGTAGTTAAAAAAAACTTAGTTACTGACTTTCTCCCAGGGACAGAATTTTTACTGGAAAGGTGGTTGGGCTATGGAAACATTTACCAGCAGCAGGTATAATACCCTGTCTGTTGTAAGACGCACGATTTCATAGGCTTATTTCTGGAGGATTATTTAGATGGCTGTGGTCTTATATCCAGGCCCCAAGGAAAGAAAAAAAAGAAAGAGAAAGAAAGGAAGAAAACGGAGCATATGAGGTGCGCCTTCTCACTACGGAGTAGTGATTTGTTAAGTGTTTGTCTGAGTTAAATATAGCAGTCGCCTTGCACAGGCTTATATTATAGTCTTCTGACCAAAAAAAAAAAAATCTGTTTGTGTAGTTGAGGTAGTGTCAATAAAAATCACAGCTCTTTTCCTCATTGCTCTAATTTTTTGAAAGATATATTTGCAAAGCTTATGATATAAATTTTACTAATTAATCAATAAGAATTGGAATTTGTTAAACCTGTTCTTGCCGTCATCATTTGCTCACAGTTGATATGATTTTAATGATGGTGATTTTGAATGTGACGTTTCTACTCGAGTAGTAATTACTTGGGAGGGGAAAGTGGTTGACTGCTCATTCCCATGGGTTATTAATCAATTGGCCGGCTGAGGGCAAAAATTAATTAGAGATTACAAAACCCCTCCATGATATTAAATGGCTCATTGAAAACAAATAACCTCACCTGCATTCCCTCCATGAATTCACAGATTACAGACATTAAATTGAATTCATTTGGTGCGATTTTCTTTGCCAGAACTGAGATCAACGTAATGTTCAAAGGTAGTCTGAGGGTAAAGTTTGGGACGCAATTTATGCTGTCATTTCTGGTTTCTCTAGACATTTGCTAGATCCCTGGTCTATTACAATTTGATTAAAACAAAGGTGTTCTCAGTCACCTGTAATCAATATATGATTGCAGCCAAAAGAACCAGGTCTTGATAAATGCTGATTGTTGTAAAATGTTTGTTCATTTCAAACTTTGGTAGCAATTACAACAGCCTTGTTTGAGTTCTGTAGTTGATATTATAATGTTTCAATCCTCTATGTGAATATTTACTGTATTATTCATAAAAGAAATAAATTGTATTATGGACTGACTTCATAATTCTCCTTAGACATTGTAAATTTTATTGGTCTAACAAATTAAACACAGAACATATTTATGTCTACTGCCACAATTCTAATATTAGTAAGAAAACAATCAGTTTCCTTTGCATAGTCTACTTAGGAAAGAAAGAGTCATTAAAGTCTCAGTGAGCTACCTTCCATTCTCTTTAAAAGAACACTTATGTATTTTTGTTAATTATTATAAAAGTAACATAAAAAACCCACTGCTCTTCATTAAATAATACACAAACATAGAAACTTGACCCTAGTGTCTAAGATTATTGTTTGCCATGCTATACGTATTGATTTTTATTTTTTATTTATTAAAAATTAATGACAATTATTTATTGTCTGTGTGTGCATGCCTCTGTGCACACACCAAAGCACGTGAATGGAGATCAGAGGAAAACTTGCAGGTCTATTTCTACCATCATGTGGGTCCCTGAGGACCAAACTCAGGCTGTCAGAGGCAAGTGCCATGACCCACTGAGCCACCTCACCCAGGTCTATGTGCTTCTTGGTTTTCTTCATCACAATATTGCATACATTGTCACTACCTGGGATAATATTTATAAACCCCTTTAGTCTGTACCGTTCTCCCTCATGAATATGGTGATAATAATAGACACAAATACTTTCATTTTAATGTATGGATAAATAGGTATATATAGTTCATTTTTCAGAACTTTCCTCCCTTATACGATAGGCAGTTATTACCTATCCTGCTCTCAAAATAAAAGATCCATGCCGTCATTCTAAGATGTGGAAATGAACTGGCTTTTTTGGAGTCCATTCCCTATGATGATATAGCTTGCTAGGCCTTGATGCAGGGAGGAGGTGCTAGGTCCTTCCTCAACTTGGTATGCCATACTTTGTTGACTACCCAAAGGCAGCCTTAGCCCCTCTGAGGAGTGGATAGTGGGTGGAATGATGGGGGAAGTGGGGTGGGAGAATGCTGTGGATATTGCTCTGTATAAATAAAATACTGATTGGCCAGTAGCCAGGCAGGAAGTATAGGCAGGACAAGCAGAGAAGAGAATTCTGGGAACACGAAGGCTGAGTCAGAGAGATGCTGCCAGCCACCATGAGGAGAAGCATGATGTAAGATGCTGGTAAGCCACGAGCCACGTGGCAAGGTATAGATTAATAGAAATGGGTTAATTTAAGTTATAAGAACAGACAGCAAGAAGCCTGCCATGGCCATACAGTTTATAAGTAATGTAAGTCTCTGTGTGCTTACTTGGTTGTGTCTGGGTGGCTGCAGGACTGGTGGGTGAGAGAGATTTGTCCTGACCGTGGGTCAGGCAGGACCAGGAAAACTATAGTTACAGGAGAAAGGGAGGGAGGGGGCACTGAGGTTGGTATGTAAAATGAAAAAAAAATTAATTAAGAAAAATAGATGTGGAAACACACTATTTACATGACAGACAGGACTTTGCAGTTGTGGCCAAGTTGGAGGTGTTGAGACAAGGGTAGTATTGAGGGTAATCCATGGTCCAATAGAAACACTGTCACCAGAAGTACATTGCGGGCACAGAGCAGGAGAAGCAGATATACATGACATAGAAACACAGAGGAAGAAGTGGAGTAAGAAGAGAGCTGGTAGGGAGAGAGCCACCAACCGAGAACTTGTAGGCATGCACCACAAAACAGTGAAAGGAAAAAAGTCAAGTCCCCTGGCTGCTCAGGATACAGAACAATTTAGCCAACTCTTTGATTATGGGACTTTTGATTTCCACAGCTTCAAAACAACAAGCCTGTTTGCTATCCCCACTCAGGTGGTAGGTAGTACATTCTTTCTGCAGCATTGTAAAACTAACACATTCGGGAAGAAAAAACAATGTTTTTGAATTCCTTGGCAGTTCCAACATAAAACCACACTACGTATTTAAAGAGTTTGCTACATTTATTATTGCATAACCCACTGAGTACCTTCACACATTTCCCCAAACAAGTACTTATCATCTTGATCATTACCAATAATAATTTTTTTTTAAATTAAAACATAATTATATCATTCCCCCCTTTTCTTTCCTTCTTATATTCCCTCCCATGCACCCAATACTCTCCCTTGCTCTCTTTCAAATTCATGTACAATTTTCTTTAATTGTTGATATATGTATATATATATATATATATATATATATATATATGCATACAGCTATAGAGAGAGAACAAAAGAATTTTTTCCACTCCCCGAAGGCGGGAGAATAAGAAAGAGTTAAGCAGCAGAGTCCTCACATTGCTGCAAGCTGTGTGCTAAGAAACGGCACGACAACAGGTACAAACATGCCAGTGAAGTTTGTGATGAGTTTCCCACACTATCTAAAGGTAGCGATGGGACCTTGAATACACATCTACACACACTCATGGTCCCTGCTTTGTACAATGCTGCAGTGGAACTGGACATTTCTAAATGGACTATAGCACACAAAATAGTACCTTGTAGTGCACAGCAATCTTTTTTTTTAAAATCCATAGCATTTTTAATAAGCAGACCATTGACTTTTTAAACATCCTACCACAGACTCAGAGATCCACAGCCAATCATTGGGCCAGGCTCTGGAAGTCAAGTTGAAGAGAAGGGGGAGGGATTATATGAGGAAGGGTGGTCAAGGTCCTGACAGGGAAACCCACAGAGACAGCTGACTTGGGTGAGGGGAGCTCACAGACTCTGGACAAACAGCTAGGGAGCCTGCATGAGACCAACCTAAGCCCTCGGCATGTGGGTGACAGTTGTGTAGCTTGTTCTATTTGTGGCCCCTAGCAGTGGGACCAAGACCTGCACATTGATCTTATAATTCTGATCACAAATTTAACATGTTCAGTTCAGACATCTTAGAAAACAATAAAAAACTATTGTAAAGTCATAAAATACTGTCTTTACATCTTTGGATCTCCAACTTCGGCATGAATCTGTACTATCTGTTGAAATATACATTACTGGGCTCCAAACTTGTGTTGAAGTAGTTGTGGAGCAGAGCCCACAGGATTGTCACTCCAGCCCCTTCTAAAGGGATGGGAGGTGTTGCTACTCCACACAACACCTTGAAAATCCCTGCTTCAAATAGAATACTATAACACAGGACAACTCTTTATAATTTAGTCCTCAAAAGTATTTATTTGTATCTTCATTGTTTGACTGCTCGATATATGTAGAGATTTCCAAAATGACAGGGTGCTCATGTGTTTCAGAATTATCCATGTTATAAAGAATAAAACAATGGAACATTTCATATCAATGAAAGGACATTTCAGGCTATCAAAGCTTGTGAACAATTGAGATAATTTGGATCAAAGTTCAGAAGACCCATACATAGTACAATATGGATTCTTCTTTTTAGTGTGACAATTACTGTTTTTCAAGGAGTTATATTTCAGTCAAGCACGTAGAGTCCTAGTACATATTTTCCAGGTAGCTTTTGAAACCGTTCTTGTTTTGTTAATTGAATTTTTTTAAATGAAGTGGATTAACCGAATATGCTGGCTGGAAGCCTTGGAATGTGGGAAACCCAAGCTGTTCTGGTTGCACAATCTGAATATAAACAGCCTTCCTTGTCATTTGTTGGCATAGCGTTTGGGACACCAAGTTATTTCACTTTATTGAAGTTTTTCTCATGAAAAATGCATGGAATAGCCTTCACCTCTGCCAAACCCTCATGTATTTACTTCAGAGGGTGCAATGAAGACTTGTGGGTAAACATATAGAAATTCCTTGTAGGGTCTGAAGCAAGCATAGAACAAGAATTATTTTGACTGCCCACTGGAAAAAACAACACAGATAAACTTTGCACTGGCTTCTACTTACCTCCTAAAATCTTTCCAGAACATTCCTGCTTACCTGAGTTTTTTCTGCTCGTAGCCTGAGCCTTCTCAGTGTGACAAGAAGGCCTTTGTCAGACTCAACTTTGAAAGAGACAATGGAGAATGTAGGGTTCTAGATGCAATAATATACAACTTCTGAAATATATAACAAAGTATTACCCCAAACCATTATTTAATGAACTAGGATTGTATTGATTGCATTGCTTATAAAGCTAGAAACATTGAATTTAAAAGCACCTCCTTTATAGAATTTAAGGTATTAAAGAAAGAATGTGAAATTAAACCCAGAGCATGAGATTTGTGAGACTAAATACAAAGGTAGCATGTAATGTTCTTTGAAACATTTTGTTAAAACAGTCCAGTACAAGATCATACAATCTGCAGAGATACCTTTTCTGAGTTTTAAAGGAAAACACAAACTGGTTCTATTTTAAAAGTCACACAGGAGGCCCTGGTTAGACTCAGTGGGTCCCAAAAGTAAGAAACACAAATGTGTGAAAAGCATTTGTAAGGAGGACAAGAGGTTGATAGGGGTGGGAGTAAGAGAAGAGAAGGTGGGAAGTGTGAGAGCCACCAGGGAATATTCCATACACATGTGAAATTCTCAAAAACAAACGTAACTGATAATAAAAAGAAAAAAGACTTATACACAGAAATACAGGTAACTAAAACAAGAGTAGTAAAGGCTAACGTAACTCATCATTTTGCCTAAATAAATTTAAAGTAAAACAAATGAGACAGTGCTGACTACCAACAGCTCAGCCCCGCTTAAACTGTAAAATCTTATGCTAAGTAGAGGGATTGTGTGTGTGTGTGTGTGTGTGTGTGTGTGTGTGTGTGTGTGTGATAAATTTCAGGAATCAACATATGAGATTAAAAAAAACTTACTAAGGTAGAAATCAGTATGTTTAATCCCAATCTTTTTTCAATAATTTAGCAATATTACCAATAAAGTCATAATTAAAATTATAGAATACAGTGTTTGTATGTATTAAGTATAAAAATGATAATACACAATAGCTATAGGCAAATCTGATCTAGCTATACCAGGTCATATAAACATTTTTGTATAAAACATTGAAGACAGTTATACTGATATATTTCTTGCCCAGTCTTTTCGGAAACAAATGTGGATAGTCACAATATTTTTGGCAACATTAATGGTGCAGTTGGTGGTCTTCAAATAAATGATGCTAACTAGACTAGGCTGGGATCGTGTCCATGGTCGTGTTCTCATAAACACAATGCGCTTACCAACTGTTGCTCATCCAAAGCCAACTGTTGAGTGAAGCTTTCTCCAGATTTTCTTCTCCCACAACAGACTTGGATTGAGACTTATTTTCATGCATGGTTAAGTTGGTGAATTTTGGCCAAGTCTGTGTCTCCTCACTGACCCTGATGGCTCACCCTGCCCATGGTGGTCACACTCCATAGAAATACACAGACTCCGTGACCATTCTCAACAGTAAAGTCTGCTCCTTATGAGGTAGTGTCTCCACAGTCAAAATCAGGCAGATGCTAATTGAAAGAGACATCAGGTGGAATCCACATTGTATAATCATCACTTTGATGAGTAAATTCCTTTTGAATGATTAGTTATATTAATATATTTTATATATACTATATATTAAGTATATGTATATTTATATATAATTATATATACTTAATATGAAATTATATATACTTAATGTATAGTATATATATTAAAACACTTAAAAGGATATATGATACATATAAAATTAATTTTCCTATACCTTATATATCTTTTATACAAATTCAATCATACTAACTACTAGTCTTTGGTTAAAAAAAAAGATTATTAGAAATGCAAATAAATGATATGTTAAAGTTAGTTGAAATTAGGTTCACTTTCAATGGCTCTACACGTAGGAAGAAGTTTTACTTATAAAAAATAACTTTTAAAAATGTTAATTTCTCTCTGGGGGAGATGGGATCATTTGACTATAAATACACACATCATTTCTATTTAAAAATAAATAACCTAAATATTGCCTACCACAACTCAAATCCTATCATTAGCAAGAAATTCTTGCAGAGAAACATTTCATTAAATTAATACATGTGAGAAGGAATTAGGCATGTACCATACTTTAGGGAAGAAAAATTATATAAATAAATCAGTGGGAAAGGATATTTTGCATCATATGTTGTATATTCCAACATTTTCCCCAATATGAAAATAACCCTGACCACTTGGCTGAAGAAAAACTGGACCTAAGTAAATATGGCCAGACCCTGGATAGCTATGCTCAAGACATGGGTGGTAAAGCCAGAAAAGAAAACATCACAAAACAAAATGCTTGGCTCTTTGAGTGTTAAAGAAAAGTTGCATGTTGACTAAATCAGAAAAACATAATTTCAAACAAGGTGAGACTATAAATAACAGCTAAACAAAGCTGAGCAAGGGAAAATGTGATTTACTTTGAATAGGAGATATAATATTTTGGAAAAATATAAAGACAAATGTAGTCAGGTAGAGATTGATAAACTTTTATCTCAATTTTACCTGAAAGTATTTGTAAATAAATTTGACTTCATATTATAACCCCACCCTTTACCCTTCATTCTTCTTTCTCTTTGCTATTTTTTTTATAATTTATTTATTTTTATTTTAAGTGAATTGATATTCTGCCTGTATGTGAAGGTGTCAGACCTTGGAGTTACAGACAGTTGTTAGCCACCCTGTGGGTACTGGGAATTGAACCCAGGTCCTCTGGAAGAGCAGTCAGTGCTCTTAACTGCTGAGCCATCTCTCCATCTATTTGCTATTTTTGGTAAGCCAAAATGAATGTTAAAACTATGGGCTGATTGTAGTTGACAGGGTTCATAGCTGAATTATACCGATGATTGGTGATTACTTTTCTCCTCCAGGAGTGTTCATAGTACCTTCCAGAACTATGGATGCCTGTCACTAGGTGTGAGGTTTCTAGCTGGACACCAGTTTGATATCTCTACTCTTGATGACATAAGTAAGTGGTATATTTGGCAATAAGGCCTTAGTGTCGGATTGTAGAGGGAAACTAATATTATTGGCCTGTTATGTGTGGGGGTGTTGATAGGACTTCTTTGGCCAATGAGTCATCAAGGGGTTACTCATCTCTGGTACTGAGAACTTTACTTGTTAACATATGATTTCTACTTGGGGCATTGTATCCCTCATTATTTGGAAACTCCATTTAATTTCCTTTTATATATGCATAAATTTTAGGAATTTCTACAGTAGTAGGTTTCCAATTGTTTTTTTCAAAAGGCATTTAAAAGCCTTAATTATCCCTCCCCATTTTCCCTCCTTTTCCCTGCCATCTCATCCCTCTCCACATTTAATTCTCTTATTCTAGATTGCATTTTGTCTTTATAGCATTATATTCTATTTCCCCTTAATAACAACCTGCCTGCAAGATATAGAAGTGCAACAGTGATATAAATGTTATGGATTTATGGCCCACACCGTGAGATGGAACCCATACCTGATAACGCCAAGGTGACGAAGAAACTGAGACAACCTAGATCCTGGAAATTAAGGGAAAACCCACTACTATGCTAAAGGAAAATAGCAGCTAAATGACTCCTAATGACATAATGCTATACCTATAGATCAGCACATAGCTCAACCTATATCAGAGAAGCTTCTTTTTGCAGTAAACATTAATTAACACAGAGACTCAGAAAAGACAAGGTACAGAAAGTAGGAGCATTTGGACTTCATCTAATTTCTCCTCCTCAAGGCTCAGAGATCTATGATGAAGAGGAGACAGACTGTAAAAGCCAGAGGGGGTAGATGAATCCAAGGAAACAGCTCCTTTCAGACACAGCAGTGCTGATGAAATCATGAACTCACAACACCTACACAAGTCGAAGCCAGAAAAAAAAATCCAGGACAGGGAAGGGGAAGTGGCCACCAAGTGAAACCTAAACCATAAAGTGATTTCTAAGTGATACTAGCTCACAAAGGGAAAAAACATTTTTTTTCCAATAGAGTTACCCTGGGAATAACAACAATATGGAAGATCAGGTTCCATGCTCAGGGTTACTTAGCCAACACAAAACTGACTTCATGTTGTTGTGTTGTTTTTGTTGTTGTTTAATTAATTAATATATTCTTCTCTCATACGTTACATTATGACCGAATTTTCCATTCCCTCCACTTCTTCCAGTCCCTTCCCTCCCACCTCCCCTCTCCCCTAGATCTATGCTTCTCTACTTCCTTTCAGAAAAGAGCAGACCTCCCAGGGATATCAACTAAACAGGGCATAGCAAGTTACAACAACATTAGGCATATCCCCTCATATCAAGGCTGAGTGAGGCAACCCATTAGGAGGAAAAGGGTCCCCCAAACAGGCAAAAGAGTCAGGGACAGCCCCCTCTTGTTTTTAGGAGTCCCATAAGAACACCAAACTACACAACCAGAGCGCATATGTATATTTAGAGGACCTAATTCAGACCCATACAGGCTCCCTGATCGTCACTTCAGTCTCTGCAAGCCACTATGAGCCCTGCTTAGTTGATTCCGTGGGCTGAATTCTTGTGGTATCTTCCAGCCCTTTGGCTCCTACAATCCTGCCTCCCCACTTTCAGCAGGGTTGCTCAAGCTCTGCCGAATGTTTGGTTCTGGATCTCTGCATCTGCTCTCATCAGTTGCTGGATTAAGATTTTCTGATGACGACTGGGCTAGGTTTTGGTCTTATGAGTATAGCAGAATATCATTAGGAATCCTTTCATTGCCTTTTTTCCCCAGTCTTGTTTGGTTCTATCCTAGGTCTCTGGGCTATCCAGTCTCTGGTTTCTGGCCCTCTGTACAGTGTCGGGCATGGGCTCCCTCCCAAGGCATCGGCCTCAAGTTGGGACAGTCGCTGGTTGGCCACTCCCACAAGTTATTTGTCACTATTACCCCAGAACATCTTGCAGGCAAGACAAATTGTAGGTCGAAGGTTTTATGGCTCGGTTGATGTCCCAGGCCCACCACTGGAAGCCTTGCTTGGTTACAGAAGTGGTGGGTTCAGGCTCGGTATCCCCCATTACTAGTAGTCTTTGTTAGCAGAGAACTTCCATTGTGTTAGGTTTACTTATCCAACTTCAATAGTTTTCATCCGACTTCAATAGTTTTCCTGTGTATATAGTTGGGGGGGGTGTCTTTGTTTTTGTTTTGTTTTGTTTTGTTTTTTTGTTTGTTTGTTTGTTTGGTTTGGTTTGGTATTTATTTTATTTTTTATTAATTAATCAGTTAATTAAAATTTTCCAGCCCAATCACATTTTTCCCTCCCTCCGTCCTCTCCTCCAAGTCCGTCCCCCAACCCCTCCCTCTTCAATTAATGAATTAATTCCTTCAGATAAGTGTGGGTCTTCTATGTATATCAGCCATGTGTCTCAGCATGTTTTGGTATTTTTTGACATTTGGTTTTTGTTTGTTTTGCTTTGATTTGATTTTTTTCCGAGAGAAATAACTTGAAGTTGGGTGAGTAGGAAAGGTCTGGGAGGAGTTGGTAGAGGGGAAAGAAAATGATCAAAATAGAGTTACTTTGTTTTTAAGAACAGTAAGCACACACAAAGAAGCTGTAGCTCTAATAATTTGAGCAAAAATCAAGAGACCCTCGGAAAACTTACAAGAATGAGTACTGGAGGAGTAAAGTACTAACTCAGTAGGAAAGAGGACCTGAGTTCAAAAATCAGTGCTGCAATTTAAGAGGTGGGGGGGGGGAGCAGAAATTCAGTTAAATAAAAAATGCAGTGTCATTGTTAGTTTTTATGGTCAACTTGGCAAATCTCGAGTTACCAAAGACTAGAGGATCTTTACCCCAAAAGATTTCCTTGATTAGAATGGCCTGTGGCCATGTCTGTGAAAAACTAATTTGGTGGAAGACGGAGGAGTGAGGGCCCATTACACTGTGGGTGACACCATATCAGTGGCAAGGCAGGTGAGCCTGAACTGTGTAAGAAATGCTAACTGAGCAAGTGGTGGACAGCAGGTGCCATTCCTCTCTGATTTCTGCTTCAGTGTCTTCCAGGGTTCATGCCCTGACTTCCTCGGTGACGGGTTGTGACCTGGTCGTGTAAGCTGAAACAAACCTTTTCCTTACTAGGCTGTTGTTGGTCAGAATGATTTATCATAGTAACAGAAAGGAAGCTCTAACACTTAATATCAGTGTATTGGGGAAAAAACAACCAAAAGTGTGTGATATTGTCCTGTGAAGCAGATGATGAGGATAGACATAATTGTCTATATGCCAAGACAGCTAAATTCAGTTAACCTAGAAGCATCGACCATGGGAGACATACAATTCCTTTTGAAGGAAATAATTTCACATGTTAAAGAATATATATGTCCATGGTACAGAAACAATGTTCACTAACTTTTAGCTTGTTAGAGATCAGTATGTTTCCTTATAGTATGCATCATTTATCATTTATTATCTATGATATCATTTTATTTTTAATCTACTTTGTACTTTAAAAATATTTTATTCAGTATTCAAATATGTGAATATTGAAACACAATTAAAAAAAAACAAAAGAAAAAAGTATAATATTTGATTTTCCCCTCCTGGTTTTCATTCAGCATCCTGCAGTACACCCTGTAGATGTTCCCACAGTGGAACTCTGGTTTGCCTTCTGCACAGAATCCTTTCTCGTGGCCCCCATCATGAGACAAGAGATACAACAGTTGGTCTCTCTACTTCCGGCACACATCCTCACACAGTTGCTGTTTGTGTGGACACCTAGAACTTCACTTACACTGTCCTATATGCCTGTCACTGACCAAAACATTATTAGTGACTACACAACTATACTTCTGCCCATTTCCCCTGATTTTAACATGTTTCCCTTTATATTTTAGGACTGACTCTCCCATCTCTATTGTGGACTTTGACTATTCATTGGCAAATCCTATAAACACTTCTAATTTGTACATAAATTTCTTTTACTTTCTGTATTTGCTTCCTATTGCACATTTTCATACTGTCTTACTGTGACAGATGTCTGTGTTTCTTTCTATTGCTGCTTAACAAAATACCCTAAGTGAGCGGTTCTCAACTTGTGGGTCGTGATCCCTTGGGAATCAAATGACCCTTTCACAGGGGTTACCTGAAACCATTGGAAAACATGGGTATTGACATTATGATTCCTAACAGCAGCAAATTTACAGTTACGAAGTAGTAAAGATAATTCTATGCTTGGGGGTCACCACAACATGAGGAACTGTATTAAAGGTTAGCAGTGTTAGGAAGATTGAGAACCACAAGTGTATTTGATCGAATTAACAACTCTTGGTTAGCTCTCACCGCTTCTGCTGCTTCGACATCAGGGACTCTGAGGAGATTAGAGCCAAGCTTTCACTTTGAGGTGAATGGGCTCAAAACCCCTCCACATGGTTGGTGGTAGGCTCATGTCTCATTGCATACTTGTAGGGAGATTTGGCTTCCATCTCTGGGGGCTTCTCCAGAGAAGTGCTTACAATATAGAACTTTGCTTTTCCCTTCAATGAGAGATGGAGGAAGAAAGAGGACAAGAGGGGAGGGGAGAGAATATACATTTGTTTTCAGGCTCTATTATCAAACATAATAAATCATTGCTTGCGCCATACAATATTGATCAAATGGATCTTCAGTGACGATAACCAGGGGCAATATTGGCAGAACTACATGGTCTGCATATATCAAAAGGGGAAGAAAGAGCATAGGAAACCACTGTAGCTTGTGTCTTCCGCTTTTACCTATAGGATTCTGGGAAGGGAGAAAATACAAAACTGGCTTGTTTCACTCTGAGTAACCAGAAATCCATGGTAGGTTTCTAAAGCAAGATACATTGAAGGAGGTAGAGGGGTAGCTCACAAGTTGGGGGTTGGGGGGTTCCACTACTCAATAATTTTAAGATTCGAGTCCATCTCCACAATGGCAAAACTATAAAACCTTGAAATACCAAGCAGTTAAAAACATAACCAGATTTATTCCATGTCAATTGAATTACTCACAGAAAAATTGTCAGCTAAAGTCACATACTACCTGCTATTCTAAAACCCTGACTAATACAGATGAAATTCTACCTGCCGTTTCTATTAAAGGAATGCTGGGCATTCAAACTGAATTTTCTGGGACTAGATGTTTTCTGCATTTTTTTTTAAAAAGAAACTTTTTAGGTTGTTAAGAAGAAAGCATTGACCAGAGGCAATGTTCTGGAATGAGAATATGATATACAGTGGTAGGAAGAGAGTATGTTCTTAATCATGCAGAAATTGCATATTGATTGGTTAACTCGGCCTTTTAAAGCTTGGGACTGAGTCTAGCAGGAGGTATAATGTATGATTAATTCCATTTGTAACCATTTCACTTTTTTTGTGAATAGATGGGTGACTAACATGATAAGTGCAAGAAATACATTAGAATTTTGTACAATCTTACCTCTACAACAAATGTTTCTGCATTCTACTTTCAACTATTATACCATTGGTTTCTCTGCCATCAGTTTATAGGAAAAGCAAATCTAACATACAACCCTAGCTGAAAAAGTATCTGTGTTTTACAATGAATAGTCCTATCTTGCTCTCTTACTGCAAAAAGAAAGGTTATGGAAAGACTAAAAAAAAAATCCACGTTGTTTTAGAGAAACTGAATAATAGGCTATCATTTGAAAAGTATGTTATTTATAATAGGTTTTGGAAGGTGAAAACTGAGATGTAATTACATTTGATACATATTTACCAGAAGTTTTATAGACTGATCATCATACTGCTGTTTTTAATACAAAAAACCATTTGGTAACAGCTTATAATAAATATTGTATGGATTATGCACGTATGAGTCTTACAACAAAATTATGGCAAATACATATGAAGTATTTGTCTAGCAAGGGCATTTTAAAATAATAATGAATTTCTTCTAGATAATTGTGGACGGTTGCTAAACTACTCACAATTCACCAATATGATGGTTATAATAAATTTTGGGAAAAACAAATACTGTCTGGCTTGAGGAAACACTTGCTGAGTTTTAGTTCTCAAAGAATCCATTTTTAGCACCATTGGAGAACAAATATACACCACCAATTATTTTGGGTGTTGATGTTGACAGAAAAAAAAACATGGTATTTTGTAAGTTTGGGGGGTGGCAGTTGGTGTTGTCCTTCAAAGAAAGACATGTGACAATATGTCCTCCAAAAGGAGAGAGATGATTTGAGGAAACATGTTTGATTTTCCAGACAACAGCCCTCTCAAAATTGTTTTGCAGTCTTCAGCTTCTTTTGGATGAAGCTCAGACTAAATCCTGTTGTTCAGAATGTGACATTACACCCTGATATTTTTCTGAAGTCCTCCTATCATGAAGCGAAGTCTCTGGATTAGTATAGACGTCTTGGTCAGCATTGTTTAGAGAGGGCTGATGGCTGATATATCCTCAGAGCTAAGATTGCTAAGTTTCAGGTCATTGAGGACATATCTGCACATGCTCATGGATATGAACTGGTCTGACCGGGAGCTGCAGCATGGAGACTGTTAATCTAGAGATTACAGCAAAGCAAGAATCATGGTAACAACCGTCATACAGTGATGAAAGAACCATCTGCCACCAGATCTATTCGGTATTGGTTGTGAATGGCATAAAGCATGGCTCAGTTGATTCACACTTTATTTTCCCATTGATTGTTTCATCAATGGGCTACATTAATGACTTTTAAAGCCTCTCAGTGTTCAATTGATTTATATTAAACCAAGATGCCAAAATCTCCATGGCACACTTGCAAATATATTGAATAAATGGGAATTCCAATATCTATCATATAATCTCTTATAGAAAGAAAACAAACAAAAACACTAAAAAATGTTACTATCAAATTCCAGTAAAGAACATGCACCAACCCTATTGCTTATTTTCTCATTTTGTATTTAATTAAAATAACTAGAGAGTAAAGGAAATTAGTTTATAGATACACAAATATTTATAATAATGAATATGAAGGTATGAAAACTCTTTTAGGCAGATCTCTGTGTGTGACAAGAAATACATTCAAAATGGCTTAGTGAAAAAAGATTTAACAAGCATGAAGATTTGTTCTCTGAAAAATTCAGCTGTTGTAATCCTAGCCCTTGGTGTGGTAGTGTTAGAAGTAGGGCTATGGGAAGCTAAGTCATGCAGTTGGAGCTACTATAAGAGGAACCCTTTTACAAGGGACTGCTGAGAACTATCTTTTTCCATTTCTTCCATGTAAGGACATGTAGAGAGGTCTCCAAAGCGGAAGAGGGACAGCTCATTTGAATCTACCTTTACTGATATCCTTATAGCCTGATAGCTTTAAGAAATAAATATTACTTTAATCCTACCAGTCTATGGAACATTGACATTAAGGTTAGAACTAAGAACAAATTGTACATTTTCTAGATGTGTGAGTCAATTGAGAAGAACCATCCAAGGAAAGTAGTATGCCTATGGATGGACACTAGATGGCATTACCCCGATCCTTAAGGCTGGATGGGCGAAGTAAGAGCGCCCCATGCATCTTATGAAAGTGGTAGCCACAGCAAAGAGGCTTAACATTAAGAGCTGTGGCCACTGTCAAGAAATGGATATACAACAATATTGAAGCCCATTGGTGACAGCCTGGGAAACTAGCCCCTCTGTGTATGGTTCTGCCCTCTCAGGCTTGATTTTGATTGAACCTATCTAAAAGTTGAAAACCATGGAGCACAGAAAAAGCAATACTTCCAGACAAGAATGCAGGTGCATGCAGAAAAGAAGACAGAGAATGGAGCCTAGTTACTGATGGAAGGTCCAGCACAGTACAAGCATATTGGTCCTAGTGTTTCCTAGCTGAGAAGGAAGATCAACTGAGACATAGACTAGCTCATTCACAGCACCAGAAATAGAAGATCTCTTTCATAATGTCAAGGCTACGTCTGCATCTGTGCTGACTGGGTGTGTGCCACAAGGCAATTTATACTCAGTGGCCTTTTAATAGATGGGTGTATCTCAAAGATCTGTATGAATGCTTTGATCTGGGTAGTCAATGAAACATATAACCAAAGAGTTGCAGAACTGATGATATTTGTTTCTACGGGAACAGATGGATTTGAAAATTTTGCTCAGCAAAATCAGGATCCTAAACTTTTGGCTTTGTGTGCAAGTGTTTCTTCAACATCACAAGTGTGGAATCACTTTCACCCCAGATTTCTTATTTTTTTCTACTTAACAGTGATTGGAACTATTACATGTTATCAAAAAATTATTGTATTATACATCTTTAGTTATTCATCATTACACTTACCTTATAAGGGGTAATTTTAGTAACACCAGAAAACAATTTAGGAATCAATTTCATGTAAGTACAAATTAGATGCTAAGAATATGTACTAGCTTTCCTCTAAGAGCTTACGATCATGGGTCTTAACTGGTACTTGGCCTCTTTTATTTCCCAAATATGTGATAGATGAAACAAACAATTCATGAAGACACTCTAATACCAAATTCATTTATTTTGCTGTTAATGCCCTAAAGTGATGTAATGGTCCCCTTGGCTTTCAGTACAGTCCCGAGGTTAAATAAACTAATCTTGAAGTATACTCTGATTAAGAGTTAGTGATTATAGAGTGAAAGACAATATTAGCATATTAGCAGGGTATAGCAACACTTGATGTCACAGATATGACATGGATTGTGTAAACTTCTATCAAACATGGGTCTGGTAACTTTATTTTTTCTCCAGTAATTCATACCAACTAAAATGCTGGCAGTTTGGGGAATGTGATTTTTGAGCCATACAAAGTCAGAACGTATATGTTCAAAAACTGGCTACAAATGCAGATGTCACAATAATTTTATTATTCCCTAAAACTTTTCTCAATGGTTTAGTAGCTGAAGTCTGAGGACACTGTCTGGTGGCCTTGAGTAGTCTGCTCCCCAGAATTCCAGATCATTCTTTTCATTTCAACTTCAGAGCTTCTTATCTTTACTCTTAAATGTTAGAATGCTAGGCTGAACCCACAACTAGGGAGAAAGCTCTCTGAGGCCTCATAATCTTGAATCTTTTATTACCAAATCTAAATGGGGAAAGATGATGTTTACACGGACCACTAATATATCTAGACTGGTGACTTTCCTTTCATGATTCTGATCAGTTTAACAGAGTCTTGTGAATCAGCTCACTCAATAGCGATTCCAGTCTAAAATATACTATTGATGACAGTCTAGAAAAACAAATATTTAAACCTGAGATTTGTTTCAAGTCCTACAAAAATAATTACTTTGTATTAGAAACAAGGAAGATATTTGGGAAACTAAATTTGGGACTAGAATGAGGGTCTAATAAAATGTTATCTCACACTAATGGGCTCTGGCGACTTTTCTTTTCTCTCTGTGGATTCTGTCTGTGGCATTCCAGCCATTAAGCCAACTAGATGTCCCTTGCAATAATGGCACTGAGGATGCAATGACAGATGGCAAG